>NC_087070.1:2161288-2283835 GCF_963678635.1 Symsagittifera roscoffensis
TGTTCAAATGATTGAGAAACTGCTTTCCAATGCCAAGACGAGCAATTTTAGCTTTATTTACTTCGTTGAAAATCGTTTACTGAAAAAAATGTTTGCCAACAACTTGGCATTAACCATATTTTTTTAACAGAAATTGATCTCCAGTCGTCCCACGATTGTTTCGTTAGGAGTCAACTAACTTTGGCTAGTGTTTCGATCGTGTCTTCTGACATGTGTTTCTCATACACCAACAGAGAGTCCTTCTCCAAATTGGCAAACTGGCCAATCGTCATACGGCGTCTCCTATCCAGCTAAAAAGTGAAACTATTTATGGTTCAAAATGTTTGATATTTTGATGAGCTTTTTCTCAGTAAAACTTTTTATATCTTCAGTTAGGTATTTAAATAAAATTGGCCTCGAATTTTTTTTACAGGTTAAGGGTGGGTTTATTGAAGATTCTTCCATCAAGATTTCGGAAAGCTCACTACCAGAAGACCCCACCCCTGTAAAATTTAACTCGATCACACTTTTGACTGACCGAACTAATTTTTTTTTAGATTTTGAAGTTGCCAATTATGCTTTTTTTTGAAAGAGAGTACGCCACAAAAATTATTTTATGATCAAAACTTTCTCAAAAAATTGGCCAAAAAGGCTTTTTTGACTCAAATAATAGGTGGCTCGAATTTTTGGTCGATGTTCAAAAAAGATTGATAAGCAAGGATCGAATCTAGGATTTTCTTGAAGGGGATAGATATACCAAATTTTTCTAAATTTTTGTCGTTCCCACCTTTTCATTTTTTTGGTCGACCAGATTAATTTTGCAAAATCAGCGCCGAAAACTCAATTCCTTTCAAAAAATTTGGCACCCCAGCCAAAATAAAAGCAAACAGTACATGTTTTTACAAGGTTTGACCAAAAATGTTAACTCCCCTAAAAATAAAATATGTTGGCACCCAAGGCGAATTAGAAAAGTCTTCGAGTTGGTCTACGAAAAATTGATATCGTAAAGTATTTAAAAAGAAGTTGGAAAGCAATGTTATTGAATTACTGTAGGGGTTGTTGAAATCTTTTAGGGGCGCTAAGATTTTCACAGGAAAAAAAACAAAACATACTTTTTGGGGAAGTTGAAGGGCATAAAAGTACCTTGTTTTTGATGCGTTCTCTGTTCTTCCATGCAGAAACAGGTCGGGACAGGTAGGCAGCTCTGAGGAGGGTCTTCCCCCTCCCCCTCCCCCTCCTCTTTCAGTGAGGGGAACATCATCCCCCTTTGCGTTGCCAACTGCACTCGCTGGACGCTTCATCTCGTACAGCAAAGACAGACTAAGAAAAAAAAATTTTTCTAAAAAAGTTTTCTTTTAAGATGCACAGAAATTTTTTAGAACGGAAACTTCCTGTCTCTTCTAACGAATATTTCAACCGATATTGACGTTAAGTCGATTTAGCGTTGAGCAGGTAAAATGAATCTCGACACGCTACTCTTATTAAATTGTTGATTCAAATTAACCGGAAAAAAATAAGGTTTTGATGCAGTTTTTTCAAAAAGGATTGAATATAGACAAAATGAACTCCGACCGATGAATGCCAAAATAGCTAAGAATTCTGTCAGATTCCATTCGATGCAAATTTTTTCATATAGTAACATTTCATTCTTTTACAAATCGAGCTCATAAACTCAATTTATTTATGTTTTTTTTTCTAGCGCCACTTTCGAAGGAATATCTTTAGGCTACATGCCATAGCAGTTTTTCAGGTCAGATCTAATAGCAATTAGGAAGGAAAATGCGTATCATTAAAACTACATTTTTTGCAGTTGACATTTTTTTGTCTAATCTCCAACAAAAGTCATAATTAATTTGACAAAGTTTTTAAAAAAGTGTGCCAAGATGACCAATTTTCTTTCTTTAAGATTTACTATAGACAATGTCAACCGAAGGATGTACTCCTCACGACTTGATATCAAAAACTGAATAACAAACAAAAAACGAAAAAAAAATTCAAAAATACCTTCTACATTTTTTTTCAACTTTTTCTCAATAACTTTTAGTTTTTTGAGAAAAATTTTATTTCCAAGAAAAACGCAAAAAAGAATTCAAAAAACAAATTCCTAGTAAAAATTAGTAAAAATTACCAACTTTCAAATAAGAAACGTTACTCGATCGCTTTGCTCGCTCAGAGTTAAGCTAAAACTAAAAAATTCAAACCAGGTTGTCTCAACACGAACAGTTTTTTGAAAATTTTCTCATGACGTTCAAAGTACCACTGAAAAGGCCTTATTATGGTTTATCACTTAAGCTCTTCCGATTATTGTTTGTGGTACCTAAATTTTTGTGAAAAAACTAAAACAAACCCGAAGACAAAACTTACTCCCCATTTTAATGGTCCCATCAAAAATGCGGAGAAGTTTTTGTTAAAAATTACAGCCCAGGTGGTGAAACCCATACAAAAAACCCAGACATCCATTTGTGGACAAAAAATATATTTCGAAACGCCAAAACAATTATAAAGAAGCAATGTCTGGCTACTTTTCTTGTCTGGCATGAAGTCCTTTCCTTATTACACAATCAGCTTTTGGAAATTATAGGTGTTCTAAGCGTGCAAGCAATTGGTTAGAATGGTAAATAAGGCATGTTGTTAACTTGGTAGCGCAATAAATTTAGCACTTTGGGGCAGAGTTTTCACCTATTTTTGTGAGTGGGGGTCTCACCTGTTTCTGTGGGTGGGGGTCCTTCCTGGTCCGGCCGTGAGGGGTCGAATGAGTCGCTGTGGGTGGAGCAGTTCTGGCACACCCTCCAATTCATCATAGCTCTCCACGGATCCGGGCATGTTGATAGTTTATAATTACTAACTGGTAGTAACAACTGATGAAAAAAAAATCTGATAAAATCGTTGAATAATAGAAACAATTATAAGTTAACTTCAGATCAGATTCATTAAAACTTAAGTAATTCTACATTAAAAAACATGTATAAATATGGTCGGACAATGAGCATTTCGATAAACAATTCTCTTTTTTTCATATCTTTGATAGCATTTATTTTTTCACCTTGCAAGTACGCGGAGACTTAACTAAAGTTTCCTGCAATAAAAAAGTCAAATTCTAAGGAAAAAATATAGATCCGCCACAAGAAGAGGTTCCCTGTTTAAAACTAAAACTGGCTTAAATTTGACGTTAACTTATTTGAGATATAGGATCTCAATCTTACAATTGATTTCAATCTTCAAACAGGTGCATGATAACAAAGATGATAACAAAATCGTTTAAAACAAATTAGCTGCGCAGAATTTTTTAAGCATTTGCTTAAATCTCACATACAAATTTGACAGTATACGTTTAGCGGCTTACAACGACGAAGAAAAGAGACTTTGAAAACAGTTATAGAACCACGTTTAAAAATACTCTGTACTTTTTTGCAGATTGAAAAAAAATTTAATATGATGTTTTTGTATGTTCAACAGAGCTGGACCAAATTCGAATGCTTTACTTGAATACCACAAGAACTAGTAAATTGGAGATTTTAACAATGGCAGTTGATGACTGTCAGCGTGTTTAGATAAACCATTTTAGAAACGCCCCCCATTCTATGGTATCTTCTGCAGATTCTTTACCCTTATTATAGAGCACAGTTAAGTAGCACTGAAGCTTAATTCGACTAACTAAATCTACTTAACAATCATCCTTTCTTCAAAGGGGCGAGAGAGATTGTTAAGTAGATCCCTTTTTTGGAATCAGTTCTAGACTAAAATTTTTTCCAAAACTCTCCTTCAATCAAGAATACAACACGAAAGCAACCGCCAATTTAAGTTTTGTTTCATCGCAACATTGAAAATAAATCACCAACAAGGTCATTTTCAAATGAAAAAAAATAGAAAGCGGCGTGGACTATTGTGGCCAAACTGTGTCTCTCCGTCGCTTTTCGACAAAGAATCCCCGCAGTTGAGTTCCATAGATAAAAATCGATTAGATTTGAGTTTTAATGCCAGTGTCAATAAAAGTGACAAACAATCAAATATAATCAATTTGAGTTTTGTTGCCTTTATTTAATATTGCATTAAGATCGAATGAAAATCAGTCAGAACTGACTATTTTGTTGTAAATAAAGTCAATGAAACTTCATTTTTATTCGATTTTTCTCCTTTTCATGGGGTGCGATCTTAAAGCACTCAGAGTCGCTTACACGTTTTAAATTAAATTTGACTACTTGTTGCGTAACTACAACTTTTTCTTGTGCAACTTTGTTGCTTATTTTATGCTACTCAATTTTCTTGCTTTCTGCCAATCTCCTAATTTGATTAGAATATTTGGGGACAGGGATGGAAAATGCTTGTAACTAAACTCAAGACTTTTTCATCTTGCATACAGCAAACACCAAAACCTGAATTAGACTGCTTGTGACAGAAAAAAACTATGTATACCACGACTGTTTGTTTACTTGCACCACGTTTATACCACAACTGCGATGAAACTTTATTCTCAAATATTCGTTAAACTTTCTAAAAAAAACAAAAAAAAGAACTTTCAAAAAATAGTCCCTTACGATCAGCGCAAACTAAGAAGTGATATCCTTTGCAACTACTAACTTATGATCTGAAATTTCAGAAAAATGAAATTAGATTCTGGCCGAAACTTTTCCGAAAAATCACTTATATTAAAAACCTTGAAAAATTAAAAAATTGCATTTTTTGATAAAAATTCACAAAAAAGATCAAAAAACAAAAAAAAGGTTTAAAATTAGGTCTAAAAAATTTCTCGGATATTATTTTAAAAGCGTCCTTTCAAAACAAAACTAAATATGCTCTAAGCAAAATTGAGCAAATAATCAAGAAATATTCCGTCTCTCTCCTCGAAAAATGGATCGAAAACTATCAAAAAAACAAGGTGTAGCATATGACTAAAAATGCGTGCTGCAAGCGCGTGTTTTACGCAGTCTTAGGGCCAGGAAAAAATAGTAACGAGGTAAGGAACAATAACATGTGCCAACGCAAAAACTCTGTTAACGCCTGTCATCTAACTGCCGTTTCCTCTAATACCAGTAATCTCGAGGCTTTTTTAACAAAATTTTTTTTTAACACGGTCAGCTCAGTTTTACGTTTTCAATACGTCCACTTGACCTCTAAAACCGTCAACAGTGTCGAGCAATGATGTGAGTGAATCACTAACTCAATATTTTCTGTGGTTGGAGAATCTTGAAAAATGTAATCCGCTCGCCCTGTTTTTGGCTGCATACCACTGGACCGTTACTAGTACCATTGTGCCGTAACGCAGTACTGTTGAACCAATAAACTTTACCCATTACATTTTATAGCACCGCACTTAAAAATAATTGAACCTTCAAAACTCTCAGGTATGGTTTTACAAAATTATAACTGTCATAAAATGTTTCTTTTTACCTTCGTAGGATGAATTTTCTACAAAATTATCTTGATTGGCCATCGTCGGGAATATTTTTCTATTCAGCATGTCAATGGTGTTCGTTATAGCCGTCAGTTTACTCCACTATTCGCTAAAACCTTCACCACTGACCTAATAAAAATCAGCAGAGACCATTGAGCAAGCAGAGAAAATTGCTTGAGCAAGCAGAGACCCAATGACTGATAATTTGCTGAAACCTAAGCATATATGTACAATTTTAAAGGTATTTAAAAGTAAAATACCTAATGTTGTTTTCCCATAATTCCAATTATTGCCCGATAATACAGACATTAATTGAAACAGATAGTTTAAATTGACAATACCAAACGTTCAATCTCAACAAAGCCTATATCAGGGAAATTTGTCAGGTTATTTTTTACACTCGAGTATTCTTAGTAAAAAAAATTAAGGATAAGCCGTTGTTATTTCCACAATTCATCTTATCTTGTCAATTACAATAGGACTCGTCGGCAAAACATCAAAAAATAAATCTCAAATTTTAAGGACTTCTCATGTTGTTTTGCGTTTTTTGTTCCCATTATCGCTCCGACCAAACATTTAACAAGCGCTTTCCCATATTCCACTCAGAATTTGGTCAAATTTTTTTTCTTCAAAAAGCCAGAAAGGTCCCTGCCAGAGTAGAAACCTTCTTTCATTGGCCTGAAGGGTTCTATGAGAATATTAATGCAATTGATTCAAATTTTATGAGTGATTATTTTCCAATGGATATATATCAGAACAATATAATCAGGCAAAGTTAATAACGCATTTGAGAAAATTGCTTTAGCTGGAACTTTGTTCAAAGACTCTTTTGAAACGATGGAAACGAAAATCAAGCAATCACAGAAAATCGTGGTTGCTCATCTGGAAAACCGAACAAACTTCTCTCTTTGAAGATGCACCCCTTTGAACTTGCACTCAAAACCATTGGCAACTTTTATGTGTTTGATTAAGCTTGGTCCCGCTTTGTAGCACAATGATATGAATACGAATTTAGAAGTACATCAGTCTTATATGAAAATATTTCGAAACTGCTTCCGAATATGAAAGAGTCCTGGTCTCTCCACTCCAGAAAAAGATGTAGGAAGCAGCCGAACTGCAATGACTGGTTTTGCGAAAGCTACGAGGTACATGAGTTTATAGGTGTCTCCCCAAATAAGCAAAGAGTGAAAGAAACTTCGAAAAAAGTCTTTCTCAAACCATCAAGATTTTCTTTGCTGCAGATACCACAAGTTTTTCCGAGACATATACGCTCCGGGCCTCCGGTAGCATGGGTAAAAATACGTTATGGAGGTGATCTGGGTTTAGGCTCAAATAAAACAAAATTATTCCACCAGCAATTCAGCTTTCCGATGCACTTTTGACGCAAGACAGTATTAGCCCGAATCGATATCCCGCTCAAAAATTGCTCAAAACTTGAACGATCTGAACAGTTTCCCAAAAACTTCAAACGACTTGAGCGTTCACTTTTTGACCAAAAAAAACATCTCAAATCGCTCAAACCTTCTTTTCAAAAACCGCTCAAAAAACACTCATTTCTCATAGTTTTTTTAATGGGTTTTCCAGCATCATTTGAGCGGTTTTTTATCATTGTTTTTGATAATCCGCTAAATGAAAGAATCGCCCGTGTAAACAACCAGTTAAGAGCACCTTGTGTAATGTAGGTCAAAAAAGTCCCCAGCAGTTACGTTTTCACTGAAACTCTTCGTAGGAAGAAAACCGCACAACCATTGAAAGACAGTGATTCAACAACAGACTTTCATTTCGAGGTCCCTAATGAGTTTCCGTTTCATTGTCTGTATCTTAAAGGAAAAAATGACAACAAGTTTTTATGATTCATTTGTCAAACATTTTATCGCAGGGTTTAACCAACGCAAATTATCCCGACTTCAATAATTGTACAATGTAAACAAGTCCATTTAAGGATTTTTTTTGGATTGTTTGACTTTTGTTCTATTCGCCAAAAGTCATGAGTCTTGCCCTTATAGCAATCGCAGAGAACATTTTTTGGGTCTAGGAGTTTTAGCAGACCGGTTTTTCAGCAGGCTCAGAACATTTATAAAATGCGATAGCTTATTTCAAACGATGCAGCTCAAAACGAGTGTTATTGTGCGCGTAAATTTTTTGTTTTACCGCTAACTTAGATTGTTGTGTTTTTGAAGTTTATAGTTTTTTTGACAAATTGTAAGGTAGTTGACTTTATTGTGTAAACTGAACGTCTTTATGAGTCTGTCAATTAATGATCCATCACTTTATTACGTTGGTCTGCCAAAAGACTAATTTTTCACTTTTTAGGCTAAAAAATTGGTGTGCGCAACGATCCGTTCCCACATTATTTGCTGACGAAACAGTTTGACCATGGAGTTTGGGGGGAGTTTCACCATGGAGCAAAATATTCAACCAAATGCGAATATGTTTGAAAGCCGATACAGGTCAACTCAAAGCGCAAGCGTTCCAATTCCCACAAACCTGAAGTGAATTTGACGTGTGTTTTTCGATGGAGCTCAAAAACGCAAAAATGGTTGCCTTAAACCACTTCCAGTAAAAATATACCGCTAATATAGAGTAAATTCTACAAACTTATCTTTCCACAAGGTCTATGACAGTTGCTCAACATCAGTTGTTTTATGTTATCTCAGCATATTTTGTTAGTCAGCTACTTTTTTAAGCCCTATTGTATCTCCTCGCAATCTCTGAAGATCTGCACACCCATCGTTCAATCAAAGTAATATGCAAGCATCGATGGAAAATCTGTTATTCAGAAGAGAAACAACGTGTTATGTTGGGCATCCCAACAAGTTATCCAACGCGTACAAATAGATGCCCTTGGCCGAGTCTCACAAGGTCGAGTGTGCTCAAGTCCGCCAACCGCTGCTACAAGACTTTCACACTGAGTCAGAAACGTCCCCTGCCAGAGTGGAAACAGTCAACGTTTGATGAGAATCTTTTGTTGTGGCCGGAAAGGTTTGGTCTAAATTGTTGGTGCGAGTGACTCGAAGTTCAAGCGTGATGATATCAAATTGAGCTTTATCGGAACACAATAAACAGGCAAAGAGAATTAATTTCGCGGAATCAGTTTTGTTGAAAGACTTTGTTCAAAAAGTGTTGGATTTTCATGACTGACTCTGCTAGGCGAAGTATATGTCAAAGAATTTATGCGTGGCTGCCCCAATAAGTCAAGAACAAAAGAATCTTCGAAAAAAGATTTCCGCAAAATTCTCTCTAAGTTTTTTTCTGCAGCGGCTACAAAAGTCAATAAGCCGACATGCCCTTAGTGCCTATACTGCGAGGGTAGACATTCATTGTCGAAATGCGCAGTGTTTATAGAAAAAACAGCCATGCAACAAGCTCAGTTTGCCGCACTAAACAAGCTGTGCTTCATTTGGTTGCAACCGGACAACAGTATTTCCCATAGGCTCACAAGAGCAGTAAGCCTGGTTGAGAAAGCACACGATGCTTTTGTCGAGAAAGAAATCCGTCAAAAGCTAGCCGACACTGCAATCGATGAAGTTGAATATATGGAGGACGCTTCAGAAATCAGCGGGTTTTGTCAAAATAGGTCAAAATTGGCGATGGAATTTCAGCACACTCAAGGAGAGGAAGACCAAACCTGGAACTTTGTGAAAACTCAGTTGCCAGCTACGAAACTGGTTTATATCATGTGGCCGGTTCAAATTTCAAACTTAGACCCTGCTTCACTCAAGTAACAAACCACAGCTTAGAAGGAATCTGACCATGGCACAGACTGTTCAACCACATGTAGTAAATACATGCCAGCGCATACGTCCCAGGAGCATACATCCCAGCTGCAAGTGCTCATATTCCTACCCACTTAAAAATTAGTTTGCTGCGCATCAGTGTATAAAGTTCATACGAACCGCAAGTAATTGAAAACACTTGACAAGCAACCTGGCGTATATACAGACTAACTTCTATCTGAATAATTTTCCACAAATCTTGTGCGGATCACTCAACAGGCGTTGTTCCCTGTCAAACATCAAAAATTGTTCTCCAACCGATTGCGATCCCCATCGTTGCTCCAACTAATTTGTCAGCAACCGCATTGCCTTATTACACTCATTATAGCTCGCAATCATTGATGGTTCATCCGTTCTCTACTGGAAAAACAACATGTCATGTTGGTAACTTGAACAAGTTATCCAAAGCTAGTGAAATAAGGCAGTTGGCCGCATCCCACTTTTGTGATTACGGACGGACATTGCCAGCCGGTGCTACAAAAACAAGCCAATCAACAAAAAAAGAGCTGACTGAAGCTTTGACACTCTGCCGCCAAGGTCCCATACCAGAGTGGAAATTGTCCTCGTTTGACGGTAACGCTCTGTATTGGCCTGAAAAACTGTCTTGATTGGGCTTACGGAAAGCGAAGAACGCAATCGTGGAAATTGCTCAAAGTGCTTGTTTTTACAAAGAAGGTCTGAAAACCTTGGTGATCTTTTTCTAGACAGCTGCAGTGGTCCATAGCTGATTATCTGGAGTAGCTAAAGAAATTTTCTACACTCAAAATACACAACTGGGAAAACATCCTCAGTGCGAGATCGCTACACTTTTAAAACTCCTGAAAGTTACATCAGACTTCAATAAAATTACTTCAAAATTACCTCATTTGCTTGCAGTAACATCACACGTTGTACAAGAATTAACAGTAAACCAGTTCGTAAACATACGCAAAATGTCTGTTTACATGGTGCTGAAAAAAGCTTCACCAGAAAGCCTCTGAACACAGAAGCTAACAGTAACAACAATATAGGCCATCCGAATTCAAACAAAACGGTCACGCCAAATTGCGACAAACCAGCGGCTTCTTCTTCTATAGTCGCCCCTTTGTCTTTGTACCAAAAAGCACAGAAGTTTTACTGTGCTCACTTAGTAAAAACTTCGAGCACAGATTTGAGTACTGTTCTCTTTATCTGCGATTCTTGTTGAAACCGCTCATGGGTCTCGGCAAGCCTCCAAAACGGTAGAACCCAAATAGTCAAAGCTTACAAACTCTAGTGAAGGGCTTCACATTGACAATTTTTGTCACGAGTGATTATATTGGAAGGAACGTATTGGCCCAATGCGGGCTTTGAAAGCCTTTTAGCATTTCGCTGTTTTTTTTTAAAAACAATTTGACCGCTGATTTTTAAAACATATATATTCCAATCAAAAGCCAATTCCGTTATTGCAACCAATCAAAACAAGCGTCTACACTATTCTGTTTTTGATATGAACTGGGAAAAACGGGCTCCATGCTATGAGGACTTCGAAATTTATCCGGGGGGAAACTCCTCCTTTGCGGATTGCATGCCCACTGGCTGAGTCATCGGGTGGTCCAATTCACAGCCATTTGGTGTTGGAGCAGCTGCTGCCAAATGCAATGCTAATGATTTAGCTTTTACCCACCGAGCGAAAAGGTGTTACAATCATGAACCATGTGGGCGCTCAAACAATTTGGTTTCAGTTCCAAAGCTAAAAAAATGTGCTCAAAATTTTCTTTATAGTACCACTATAAATAATGGAAGCTGCCATTCCGTTGGTATGCTCTTTGCTGATGATCAAAATGTTCAGTCAGATAATTTTTAATGCTTTTTTAGTTCAATTGAAATCTCGAGAAGAAATTTTAAGCAAAGGGTTTCAATCTCAGAAAGCAAAAAACTTCAATATCCGTGGCAATTTAGTGAATGGTTATTTAAATTAACGTTCTTTCAAGACTCAAAAAACTGAATAGACTAATACTGCTAGCTTCCACATCACCCGGCAGTTTTGAACAGTGCAGCGGAAAACTCTCTCCTTCTGTCGGCGGGATCTGGAATAAACCTGTGATTAGCTCGATTGAATTCCGAGAGCACAAGTGCGCTGTGTCCTCTGTCAACCACATGTTTGTTGCCACACTGCGATCATCAATCCTTAATTTTTTGTGGTGGATGGATCCCTTTTCCGATTTTTGTCTCTGTGTATGCAGATGTTTGTCTCTCTGGGTGTTTCTTTGTGTGTGTGTGTGTGCGCGCGTTTGTGTGTGTATTTGTATGTGTGTGCTTAAGTGTGTTGGTTGTATGCGTGTATGTATGTTTCATAAAACCAGGCAATCTATACCGCTTCAAACACACCAGTAACTGCTTCGCATAAGTTTGCTTAACAATGACCATGTTCCCGTTGCGTTGTTTGTGAGGCAAGGGAGTAATTGCGAATACACCTCGTTGAACCCTCTTGTAGCTCCGATTTCTGCGCGGAAACGCCTATTTCTCGAAACTATCTGGTGGTGTTTAAATGGTGAACAAAGAGTGGGACGGCCCCTTGGCAGACAAGTTGCACCGCAGATTCATTGATTGACACTCAAATTTTCCAATTTTAGGTCAGCTCTGGATCCATTGTTGCTTTCTTCATTTTTGACCGGAAGTGGTTGAACTGCCAATGTTCGTTGATATCTTATTGATTGTTGCTTTCTATCGCGCCCACACAAACACCGTTCTAAACGTTAACTTATATTCGTCTTTGGCGAAATCTGCAAGTTGGCCCTCGGTGAAAGCATGAATCTCCTGTGGCTGAGGTTGAGCCAAACATGTTCGATGACAACTCATTAGATGTTTTTTGTCCTGTAGGTTTCTGTTGTAATTAAAAACCAATTATGTTAAATGTCAACACGCGTTCCTACTTGCAAAATAGGGTTAACGACTAGGTTGGATTTTAAGCGGCGCTTCTTGCTACGTGTCTAAAGGGTAAAAGCCAGAAAGCTCTGAAGCTGAGATTTTCTGAAAAGTACACGTTGAATAACAGCAAAACAGTCTTTCCTTGGTTGAACTGGATAAGCAAACAGCCTGTTTATATCGTCATTCGGGTAGCCAAAGTTCTGTAAAAGGCATCAGTTGACTAATATTTTCTTGCATTGAGGTGTGTTATGCGCAGATACAAAAACTAGAGGTGTGACTGCTTACTCCATAAAAAAAGTTGGGTCAACGCCGCCTCGTTTTTGAAAACTTCAGCGTCGCTTTCCAAGCCAAAGAGGAAATCTACCGAGAAAACTCGCATGGGTGGTCTGATTTTTGATCTGAGCGTGAGTTCAGTGGTCTTTTTATTTTTTCTGTTCTCTGCAGTTTCAAATGAATACCCTAGTCGATCAAGGGAGGTTATCTTGCAAGATCTTGCAAGAATCTTGCAAGATTCTTTTAAAGAGGATGCATCTCTTTAAAAGATCTTGCAAGATTCTTGCAAGATCTTGCAAGATAACCTCCTTTAAAGGTAACCTTTTTTTTGCAAGATCTTTAAAGATACAATTTTTTTGGGCAAAAACAGCTTTACACGCGAAGACAACCAAGTAGCGTTCGTGGAAGAAGGAAGCAATCTTAGCTACGCATACATACACACAGCCCGCTAGGCGGTTGCCCCCAGAAAGCTTCTTTTTTTAAAACTTTTTTTTTGTGATAGGCGGCTATCTTCAAGTTTTGATCGACTACTTATACCTTAATCTCTCAAAATAGGAAAAACGCATTTGAGAAGAAGTCGTTTGTGATGAAAGCTTCACTTTCCTAGAACATAGCCAATCGAAGATTGCAAAGGAGTAATGAACGCAAGTAAACATTAAAAAATAACACTGACGTTGTTGAAAAATCTCAACTTTCAAAACTCAAAGAAAAAAATAGAAGCCCTTTAAGCTCTTTAAATTTCTAGAACAATTTATGATGGGCGCTTTTTTGATAACATGAACACGACTTGAGAAAACTGGATCAATAAGTAAAGTTTTTATTCTCTGGAAATCAAAAAAGTAAATTCCACTGTCAAAACTAGAAATCGATAGTCGAAAAAACTAAATATCCCCGGTTTGAACTAATTAAAGCAATTCGTCACAAAAATTTTTTGGCCAATAATCCTTCAATTTTCGCAAACCAGTAGCCGCAATAATTGCGAATAAATTAAAAAGATTTGATTGGTTGATACTTTTAACCTCATTGAATAAATTAACAACAAATATGCGACTACTTTTTAACGCATGATTTTTGTCTAATTTTATTCGTTAAGCATTTATTTAAAGTTTTGGATTCTCGTTCTAGAAACAATTTTTTTGATCTTACACCTAATTTCTGTTATTTTTTTTGTGTTTTTCGACAGAAATTTTGGGATGGTTATCTTGCAAGATTCTTTCAAGATTCTTGCAAGATAACCTCCATCTTGCAAGATCTTGCAAGATAACCTCCATCTTGCAAGATCTTGCAAGATAACCCTCTTTTGCAAGAATCTTGCAAGATCTTGCAAGATAACCTCCCTTGATCGACTAGGGTATGTCTTGCCCTGAGAAGGCTATGTCCTTTATCCGAGAATAAGCAAATGGTCGCACACCTGAAGAGACACTTACCTTTGTTTCATCATTTTGGAACTTCGGATAAGAACATAAGAACAAAAAGGAGACCCTGGAGTTTGTTATTGGAGAACCAAAAACGTCCTCAGACTTTTCAATTAGAGTCATTTCTAGTCAAATGTAAGCAATGGGCTGCAGGGAAGCATGTGAAGAAAAGCACTCGCTTGTCATCATGTTTGCCTTTTTAGTACGGAATGATTTAGAAAGACATATCGACTGTATCCAGAGCCTTTCTGAAATAGCCTTCGGCACTCGTTACCCAACTGTTTTGGACAGGCGTCTTCGAATAATTCGATTGTTCAATCTCTTTCTTTGCCTGAAACACGAAAATCACTGCGTCATCTAGCTCCGTTCAATCATTCATAAAGAGTTTGTTATATTTGGTTTAAGATGAGCTTTAGTTATTACAGTGCATTAAAGTAAATTGATTTTTTAGAACGAAAGCTGGTACACATCGCTAGTAGAAAGCAAGTACATATGCTAGATTTACAAGTCATGTCATCTTTTGTACAATGTCTAGCATAAGTGATGCCAATACTTAACTCGTGCCCCATCGTCGTTGGGATTTAGTTAAAGAACAAAACAACTAAATGAAAATGACGATTAGGCTACTCAAACATAAAATTAAGATCAGTTGAAATTTGGTTGGCATTGAGTTTCTCTTATTTTAACTGCGTCAAGCTGAAAAAGTCTAAAAACAATGCATGATCAACTCAGCAACGTTTTTTGGCTCGATACATCAATGTTTCTGAAAACGTCCAGCAATAATTCGTGAACTGAAAAAACAAATCTTTAAAAAACAAGTCTGTAAAACTTGTTTTTACATTGTGAATTAAGCATAAGAGTGGTTTTACGAAGAGGACTAAAAACTGAAAAAGAGCCAGCATTTGATTGATGTAGATGAAGATATATTTTTTTTCAAATTGTTTTTTCTTCATACTTTACAGCAACAGCCATCCAATTAGTTATAATGGTGAGTAGAGTTACATGGAAATTGAATGTGCGAGCGATAGGAGGAAAAACCACGAACTTTTTTCTCGAGCAATGTTTAATCATTTTCCCATTTTCTTCATCACCTTCAAAAATCATTTTTACTAAACTTTAACTCATGTTTATAAGTAACTGCGTGGTTTTTGTTGTAGAAAAGGCGTTTTCATAGTGATTTTTATAAGGACATTAGGCTAGTAGAAAAGAGCAAACTTTTTTGTGACGGGTTATTAGGTTTGCGTCTTCTGGTGTGCATATTGGAGATTTTTGTAAGGTTAAGAAACGATCAGTAAAAACATTCTTAAAAAGTAGTTCATATGATCGCGCGTCAAGGTGAAAGTCATATCCATAATCCGTTTTTGCAACCTAATCAATTTTTTCCTCATCTGAGTCATTTTCTGGCTGAAAGTAAGGTATTTTTATTGTCATCCAACCTTCCCTAGGTAAGTGAATCTCATTTTTCATGACTCATCATTTTCTTCCTTCTAACTTTACAGAATTTTTTTTTGCTGCTCTTTCGCTTTCTAATCCCACCCAGAAATTTTTCTCATTGTTCACATTTAAGGCGAGTGAAACAGTAGAATACCTTTGTTTTCTTCATCTGTATTTTTTTACAAGATGTTTTCCAAAAGAATCATAGCTGCTGTTGCCTTCATAATGCTAGCAGGGATACCAGCACTCTTGTGTGGAGAGCAACAATGTTACATGTGCAATAATCCGTGTCCCAAAGGCCAAGTGTGCAGCATCGGTCACAATGGTAAGGTCTTTTTCCTTCCCCCTTATCATCAGCAGATTTTTTACTTTGTAAAGTTTTGTTCACATTTCTCCCGATTATAATCAAAACTTGCATGCCGACCAGTAGCGTGCCGAATAGGGGAAGAGTTGGGTTGTTGATGGGAGGGAGGGGGGAAGGGTTGGCTGGGGAGGGGTTGGCGGCTTTTTTTCGGTATAACTTTACGAAAACCACTTTTGGCTGACCAACATCACAAATTTTCTAAAGACGCTTTTGGCGTCAATTTATTTAATTTTGAAGTTGAGCACATGCCGAAGAAAGGCAAGTTTTTAGTCAACATTTTCCAAAAAATGCCTAATAGCGACTTTTTTTGCTTGTCTTTTGATAAGCTTGCCCGTGGCGCAGAATTTTTTTTTACAAAATAAGGTCTATACTAATTTCGGATAGCTCGGAAAATCAAATTGATCAACCAAAAAAGTCCGTTAAAATCAACCTGGAAAAAGTCCGCAAAAAGTCCTGATTACCAGCGAGCAGTTTCAAATGACATAACACAAAGTTCGAAACTTCGAAAGTTATATGCTGCTTTTGTTTGTAGACTGGTGCGCTGCAATGGGAAAGGGCTTGCTTCACTAGCAGTTATACAGATTTCTCTAAGCTCAGAACCTAGGGTAAAAGTGCTAAAAAAATTTTTTTTCATTCACAAATTGCACAACTAGAGTTTCGCATTTTTGGGAACACTGTTGGTATTGTGGAGTTATGTACAAACGTTCAATGATTCAATCAGTGTAAGTTAAAGGACCAAATAATCATAATCACCACGCGGGCTGAAATTCCCAAGCAAGTCCAAAACAAAGTTTGAGTATAGATACGAACGAAATATAAAATCGGCGCAAAACTCGGTAGCCTAAACTTATCAGTGTTTGTAAGGTAGCCATGTATTCTTAATATATAGAGTGATACACATGGATACCCAAAACAAAGTCTGGACATCGATAACCAAGAAAAAAAGTGTTAATCATCGACATTCGCATAGAGATTTAAATAATACATTGTCTATTTCGCTAACCTATGGGAATTTCAAAACAAGCGCTTTCTTGATGCGTTAAGCAACGCATGCACAAAAAATTGTCATCCAATCCAGGCACTTTAAAACGTCCATAATTGACTGAAATTATCAGATGTTTTTTTTTGATTTGTTGACAAAATTTTTCGCGCGAGATGGTTTTACCCTTTCAAAACTACCATGTTCAATAATTTGAAGCGTGAATTTTTCATTCAGCATAGTGGTTCGAACTTTTTTCTTCTTTTTGATAAGCAGGACGGCTCTTTGCTCTTTTACACTCCCCCTCACGTTTCAGTTTCAGTTTTGAAAAATTAATTTTCTATGTCATAATGCAATAAACCTTTTCATGGCGAACATTTTAACTACTTTGAACAGTTGTGCAATTCATATCTTATTTAGCAACATCAAGTTTTCAGACATAAAATTACGTAAGACAATGAAAAGAGCGCAAAGTTTGAAATGTGGCGGCAAAGGGGAAAAGAGCCAGCAGGATGTACGTTAGTTGAAAAATAAAGAAAGACGATTCAATTCATGAATTTTTGGGAATCAATATTTTCAACTCACTTCACAATCTCCATTTTGTGATCAAATGAACTTTTTAAATTTTCAACAATTTTTTATGTTAATAGTATTTGAACAAACTCTAATCATACATCAGAAGCTGGCTGAACGCATAAGCAACTCAGCAACATCAGCTACTAAAAATATTTGACTAAAAATTGAAGTTAGACATACATAAGCTTAAATTTAAGATTCTAAGGATAAGGGTTTTCTTAGTTTTAAGTAAGATTTTGGGTAAAAACTGACACTAAAACAAGTTTACGAAACGCATAAACTATAGTGATTTACGGGTGCGAGAACGGGTGCTACCCGGGAGTTTATGATGGGTCCGGTATACTCGCTTGTTGATATTGGTACAACAGCGTAACGTACAACGCCGCAATTGCCGTAGATTAACGTAGTGCAAATCGCGTTTGGGTCCAAATCGCGTTCGGGTCCAAATCTTGTTCGCAAAGTCTTCATCAATGGTCAACGGTGGAAAGTTCACACAGCTTTGTCCTAACAAAAAATGGTTCGGTTTCAACGCTTTGAGATTGTTAGCATCGCAAGCTAAACGATTGCTCGACAAGGCAAACCGTGGTTTGGATAATCTCGTCCGTAGTTCTCTAAAAGCTAAAAATGAGTATACAAAAACTTATTTTGCACTACGGAATGGAATAATAACTTGCGAACGTCACTATGGTGTGAAGCGCTGAGTGGGTTGAAATTTCATGTTATTTCAGCTTGAACGAGTAGCGCCGGTGCATTCTTTTTCAAGTTCTGGATGCACAAAACACTTTGCCTACGAGCCGACAAATTTTGATTCATTATCAGACTAAAAAATACTGGGCGGTCCGCGTCTAGTAATGAAGCGCTCAATCCGCGTGACGCAGAAACTGGAAGGAACAACTTGTATGTGGAATTCGCGTGTTGGCATGCACGTAAATAGCAAACGCCAATGCTTTTTGGAGCTTTGCTTGATTCTAACAAAAAAAGTCGTAGTACCCAACTGCACAATTGGTGAATGGCGGTTGCCGATAACTCAAACGTTCTTCCGGTAAATCAACCATCATTGACTTAAATAATTTTGCCTTTCAATTTCGACAAATAAAGCAAAGGTGATCGATGGAACAGGGGCAACGCGGAGCCCCAAGACAGTTTAATCATTTTGTAAAACTTTCCGAAGATGATCATGAATTGATCGTTATGCAGCATATGAAGAAACGTTAGAAGTAGGAACACGAGAAAATGACGGCCATCCAAGTTTATTGTATGCTTGGACTTGAAGTCGACCAGGGAGGGGCGGCAGATACGGTCAGTGGAACATAAGACACGCCCGGGGCCAAAGATATGGCAGAAAGAAGCTATTCGGCTACTTCTTGAAGAGCTGACTGCTACTTAGAGCTTTCCTTTTTCTTGGAAATGACTCTGACTGAGATTATCAAATCAAATTGTCTTAAGAGTTTTTATAAACTCGAACGGATCGATTATTGAATTATTTGTTCGAATGTTTTGGTGATGGGATGGTAACCTCAACATACAGCCAGTAAATTTAAGTTTGGGAAATGAATACCGGTTCGTTACTATTGTGTTCGAAGGGAAATTTGAAGCGTGTTCCGTTTCATCGTTGATCATAAAAAATATTCTTTCAGACAACCAATGGTCGGGTAACGGCTAACTCCGTTTTTAGTGGGCATTTAGTGGGCTTGAGGAAGTGGGGGACTTTGACCCAGATGCTATCTCTCGAAGCATCCGCAGCATTGCTACTTGTACCAGTATCAGCTGGGTTATGATTTCTCGATACTTGAAACCTTTTATCGCCAGTAACGAATTCAAAAGTTTTGGTGATGCCATTTTTAACAAAAACCAGAAGTATGTTCAATGAATTCATCCATTGGAGAACCGTTTTTCTGTCCGTTCATCCGAAAGTACAATAAATTTTTATTAGCTAATAGGTTTCACGATCTGTTCTCAGTCGGCTTGTTAGGGGTGTCGCTTTTTCGTGGGAGCGACTCCAGCTTTACTAAAATAAAACTAATTGCGTTCATTGGTCGCAACGCGCACAAAAAAAATAAAAGACACAGAAGACATCTCCTGAGCAGTCTTCAAACATTTGCAATTCTATAAAATTGACGAAACAATCAAAATGAGCACAAGAGTTTGATGGTTTACCCAGAACTGGCTACCCAGTAGACCCTTGAAGAAACCTTTGCTGCAGATCATCAAGCAAAAAGTCTTCCCATTGTTGACCAGATGTGCGACATAGATCTTTTGAAGAATACGAGTGCGGCCAGTGTACGGAGCTACAAGGCACTTGGATTCATAAACATAAGCAACAAATCAGAAGATTGTGCGTTGATCAAACTTTTTATTGATTTCTTGATTAAATCCGCAACCTAACACCAAAAAATTAGCGTCTTGGTTTCTTTTTAGACATTGGACATGTCGTGTTCTCAAGAGTAAGCAATGTCTTTAAGCGGATCGACTTTGCCAGCATCGTGATACCTTCCAGCTGCCAATCTTGAAGCGTTGCTGATAAATTTGGTTATTTTAAGTCTTCCTACAAAAACAAAGATTCACGAGTTTGGAACTCAATTGATTAGCATCCCTGGAGCCCGCTAGTGAACCCAGAGAGTAATCCGTATAAAAATTCTCGAGGATGGCGTTTCCGATTGCGTGATACGCTTCGAGATTATCGGGGGCGTTTCGCTGGAGTGCAAAATTTGCAGAGTTTTGTGAATCTCGAGCTCCAAAAGTGTGCCTAGTGTAGTGAAAAAACACTCTCATCCTTTGTTGGGTCCTCCCGCCACAAAAAATATCAAAGACCTTTGATCGATCGGTACTACACCAACTTGAAAGAAAATTTCTTCTGCGTCAGCGGAAACCTCATGTATGAATTGATAGAACCGTAGGAAAACTCGTAGTATTTTTGTAGCAGATGAAGATCAAGCACAATTGACGGATTCAAAGAAAATCCATGACATTTTGATGAACAATACAGTACTCTCATTTTTTCAGTCTAAGTGGGATATGTCACTCGATGAAGTGGTAAGTACCTTTCTCGGGCAGTGGAATTTTGTGGGTCGGGTGGACCAACAGGTTAAAAACGTATCTTTTTTGAGATCATCCATCATGATCTTACTATAGATGTGTTTCAAATTGAAGTCTTTGTCTACTATTTTTCGAATGACTTTAACTGCGCGAGAGCGGAGTAGTAGTTGTTCGGCAATTGGGTTCGCTCTCAACCCAGAGCATACTAATTATCACTCTTGGTCGCGATAAGATGACAAATCTGCGATATGATTCAGAGAAATTCTGTGACAGTTTGATGCAAAATTCAGTGCCCATCACAATAATTTTTCAGTCTTGCTGGGATATATCACTCGATGAAGTAGTAAGTGCAATTCTCGAACAGTGCAATTTTGTGGATCAAATTGAAGTCTTTGTTTACAGTTTTTCGAATGACTTTAACTGCGCGAGAGCGGCCGTAACATTCAAAATCATACTACTGCTTGAATTGATCGACTAATAAATTATCCTCAACAAAGCTTTCACAATTATTTGAAACAAGTCCTGGGGAAGCCGGGAGAGGATCACTTAGCACCCAACATATCGGGAGATTAACACCAAAAGAAGCAATTTGTTTTTGTATTCAGTTCCCTCGAAGGGTTTAATGGCATAGAAACAGTCTTGTGCTAAAAAATTTTCTACATTAAAATAATTCTAGACAATTAAAATTGTATGTTGAGGAAATTGGTTTCAACTATTGAAGTGAAGAGGAGTTCAAAACATTCCTTCCTGTTGTGATTGTGAACTGACTGTAACTTCGATTTGTGTTGCAGCGATAGTCTGGTGGCGATAGTCTACAATTCACTGTCAAATGTAGCGGTGATCGAGACAACTGAAACTGATCAGAAAGTATTGAAGAAAACAATGAGTGACTGCATGCGTCATAAAAAAACTAAGTCTCCAACAAAATGCTTAGTTTGAGGTTTTGAAGTACGTTTTCACATTTACAAAGGAACCCATGAAAGAAAATTTGTTAGTAGATTTGCGTTCGCTATGGGTGTTTGCAGGCATCGGGTTTGACTTATTTTGACTATTTTTGAGTAGATGTGTTCGCACCTCCATCGTTAATGCATTTTCTGACTCGAGGATAGTTTCGGATTTGGTAATCTGATTGCAAGCCAGAACGGCGCAGTTTTTTTTACTGCAAACTTTAGGCATCTTTTTTCTTTTTAGGCACCTTTTTTCTTTTTAGGCATCTTGATTTTCCAGTTTCCGTTTTGGCCTTTGCAAAGCTTACAAGTAAATTATTTCTGCGTGTTTGCTCTCAATCAACGTCAACGTTTTGCTTCTTGAAGCTAAGTTTTTGCGTTTGTCTTTGTTCATCACAACGATGAGAATCTTAATGTTTTGAGGTTTTAGGAGCGTTTGTACGCACGCGCTCGTGAGCTTCTGTTTTTTTTATGTCAAGCATTTGTTGAAGTGTACTAGTTTAACTAATTTCTGTTGACAGTATGCATCACTCAAGACTCATTCATGTACAGTGGTATTCTACAGATCTTGGTTTAACAAAGGTACACCTTTAAGGTCGACAAGATAACCCAGAAACTTGAAAAAACCTATAAAAATTGAAATGGTTTGCGCAATTTGATGATGTTTTTGGAGCAATGCACCTTTAGTGGAAAAAAAGTAATGAGTTTGTCGAGATGCACACTAACAACCGTCTGAGGTTGACCAAACTTGTGTTTCAAAGTGTTTAGTGCCGCTTTGTAAATCTTTAAAGAATATCGAACTCAGATGAAGCTGATTTAGTTGTTCCTGTTTACGGGTGTTAAGTAAGCTGGCTTAACGTCATCACTTAAAGCGGCCAAACCAACAAGGCATCAAAACTGTCCAAACCACTCATGCAACTGAAGGGGGGTCATTGTTTTACTGCGATAGTTTCCACTTTGGCAGAGGGTCATAATGATTAACGTTCAGTAGCTCAACTAGTTCTCGGGTTGTAACCACTTTATCTACAAGGGGTTTATCATAGTACAAAAGGGCATTGTCGCAGGGCGAAGTCTGCCGTACACGAATTTGAAACGGCGTTGAGTTGGGATATGTTTCACCGTTGTCTTGATGAGTATAAAGATCGGGAACGAGTTTGGGTATGGGATGGAATATGATTGAAGTGAAAGCTTACGGTCAAAGTTACGTGCAAATGAAATGGAGAGTGTACGTATAATTCCATTCACGATACTCGGTAAGATAACCAAACTGGATTCCCAGTGTAACTTTTTTATCGAACGGATCGGCAGGGGCGTTAGACTGAAACGCTAGATGGCAGTAGACGTTTCTACCAGCTTTTGCGGGTACGGCCAAAATTTTGAGATATGTAGCAGGCGCGGTGTCATGGGTAAAAAATTCAGCTGCAGCGACAGTAACGGACAGAACGGATGATATAGTGCGGCAAGTCTTGGTTACTAGAATATTGACAGCTAATGAAGTTAAATTTGACATGCATGAATGGTGATTCGGATCAACACAGTACGGACCGAAAAGCGGTGTTTTCGTGGACTGTTGGAATTTCTGTACTGACATGTATTTTCTGGTAGTTTACTTGACCCAAGTCTCGGTTCGCAGATAGCCTATGTCGTTTTCTGCAATTTCAATATCCTATAAACTTGTTTCTGGGACAACCACTTTGATATCGACATCAAAATTTTGAAGCCCTATTTCAGTAAGAGTTTTTGCGGCTAGTTTCACTTTGTTCTCATCTGCTTACCCCTACAGTTCTAGTTCTTCTTTTTGATGCAGTAGCTGATATTTGTTTTGCTTCAGACAAAGTTTGACCTCATTTTGTCGTTCGATCTCGTCTCGACGGATTTTAACTACTTTGAGGTCTCTACTACTCTAGATTGATTTAATTGAAGCCGAAAGTGTTCTAGACGAAACTTTATCATGTTTTGCTGTAATTCCTTGAAACCTGTTCAGAATCGGAAGCCTCAGAAGAAGTTGGTCTTGATTTTTGAAGATTTCCTTAATTTCCAAAATGAAGACATTTTCTTTCAATATCGTATCCACTTGTCAGTTTATTTGCGGAGATCCTTTTGTCGATGGCGTCCAGAATCCGAAATGCATTCATGGATTAGGTAGCGTTCTTTCTCTAATTTGCTTTTCATCATTCAGACACGGCTTGATTTTTCGCTGCTATCATGTGTCACTTGCGGCTTGAAAAGAACGTTTTCAATATTTTGAACATTCGGAATCCATATTGGTTTGCACATTATGAGTGAGCAAACAACATTAATAGACAAACAACATCTGCGTGAAAGATTTTTGTTTTCATGGAGTTGCGCATTAGTAGCATAAAACAAAAAGTTAGTTCCTAGGGTGAACACCATGTTAATGTAACGTTGAAGAAAAAGTTAAGTCCTTATCAAAATCACTCAAAATAATTTTTAGTATCGTTATGTGAGTTATGAAATAAAGCAAAAACTGGTCGCTCAGATCAGATAAAGCCGCTTAAATAAAACTTTGACAATATGTACTAACACCTTATGATGTTACAGTACTGATGAGTAAACATAGTATGGATTTAAAAGGGGAGCTTTTATGAGCTTGATTTTGTTAGATCCGGTGGTCATACAAACGGTTACTTTAAAAGTCAGGCATCACAATCACTGAAATACGTATAAAACATGCAATACATAACAGATCATCAGCACAACTTGCATATAACTACTTCAACAGTCCCTCATGCTGATGACGTTGATTATAAGCTTGATTTTGTGTCGATTGATTACCTCCAAATGCGGAGCGCATCTTCTCAAATGATGATTTTGGCTGAGGCTTGGTGAAAGCATCAAAAATTAAATCAGTTGCATTCCTGTTACATTCTCAAACGGCTATAATCATCTCCTCATAATTGCTCAATAATCGAGATAATTGTGTTGAAGAGGAACATTGGTTGTTAATAATTTTGTGACGATTTACTGGGTTATTTCTGAAACCTTGCCATAATACTATTTTAGTGCGTGAAGCAATTTTGCGACAACTGGGTATTCTGTACCGAATCGTTTTTTTTTGTGTTCTTTGCATCGAAAGTAAAACCTAATCCTTCCATATATAAACAAAATCTTCGTAATGGATTTTTTTCAACGTGCGGCGCTTTTAAGAGCAAAAAAAAAGTTTGCTCCTAGGTTGAACACCATTTAAATGTAAAAGTTGAAGCAAACAAGTAAGGTCGTTGAAAATCACTCAAAGTAATTTTTAGTATCGTTATGTACGTTATGAAGTAAAACAAAAACTGAACACTCAGATCACATAGAGTCGGATACGTAGAACTATGACTAGACGAACTAACACTGAATGATGGTACAGTACTGATGAAACAACACATTATGGATCTAAAAGGGGAGCTTTTTTATTGCTTGGCTATAGGAAAATTAGTGATCATGCAATCGGTTGCATTAATAGTGAGGCATCACAACCACTGAATTACTCATAATACAAGCAATACATATCAGTTCATCTGCACAACATACATCTAGTTACTTCAGCAGTCCCCCATGCTGATGACGTTAAATATAGGCTTGATTTCGATTCTTGAGTAACTCCAAATGCGGATCGCATCTTCTCATATGTTGGTTTCGGTAGATGTTTGTTGAAACAGGATTCTCTGCTAAACTCTGTGCTGCTATGTTGTCTTCATAGAGTGAACATTAAGATTACTTTAGCTTGCTTTTGTTGCCTGTTGTATCTTACCCGTGCTGTTGGATCTTAAGGAACTTCAACTGATCCATCGCGAATTGCTGCCAGGTCCTTGGACTCCATCAAAACTTGATTGCCCATAATCAATCCCTGTAAATTGAAACATTTAGCTTCGGAAATTCAATCTTGAGCGCATCAATGGAACCTGTCATTGTTGTACTTGTAAGTTACTAGTATATTTCTTGCGCCTTTGATGTATCTGAACACTAGTTTCAGAGCATTCCCTCGTGGAACTCGCGCTTTGACATGAACTGACTCAAATTACAAACTGCGTGCGAATGAGCAGGACTGGTGGCTGAACTGGCGTACATCAAACAACCGATCGCTGTTTGGTATGATGATTGATTGAACAGAACTCTCCTTCATCTGATATAATCTGATAGGACCGTAATTTTGGCATCCATTGTTTGCCTTCAGTTTGTCGTTCAGTTCAGCGTTTTTGTCCTGGTATTCGATCGACGTGATCAAACACCACTTCACATTTCTCACTAAAGAAGAATTTTTCTTCTTTGAAATTCGAATATCTACTGAACTTGATGCGTTTCGTTCCCGGATTTTAGAACTTGTAGCCTTTCGTTGTAGAACTTATAACCTAGGAATACAAAGTTTCTCCAACTTCGGAGCAAAATTTCCTCTGTTCTGGTCCGATCTTCAAACGTTTGCTGTGCAGCCGAAAACTCTAAAATACTGAACGTTTGGTATCTTTCGTGTCCATTTGGTCTAGGAAGATTCTCCCAACAAAGAACGTGATGGTGACCAGTTGAAAATATGCGCTGCAGCTGCTACTGCTTCAGCAAAAAACATCTTCGGCATTTGCCCATGTTGAAGCATTGATGATACACAGTCGTTCAATGTGGTCTTCACTTTGTCAGCAACTTCATACTGCTGCGAAGAACCAGGAACTATCAGTTACGACTGATACCTCACGACTTGCAAAAGTCTCGGAACTGCTTCGCCTCGTGCTCACCTCCTCTGTCTGTTCGTGGAACTTTCACAAAACTTCCTGCTTGTTTCACCACATTTTTTGACGTACCCGCACCGGAGTTCCATAGATAATAATCGATTATATTGAACTTTTGTGGTCTGCCTCAATAAATTTCAATAATAATCGATTATAATCGATTAAAAATGGATTATAATGAAACTATTTTTCTGATCAATAAAATCCGAAGATAATCGATTATAATCGATTATTTTTGAAAGAAAATGAAACTTGTTTTCGAGGCGAAATAATCCATTTTTAATCGATTATAATAGATTATAATGGATTTTTTCGAAGGGTTATTCTTGAAATTTACAATTTTGTTCAAAGTTATCTCGTTTTCTGTTTAGTGCAGTTGCTACGAATTACGTTTCATAAAATGTTACATTTCAGAATAAAATTTATATTTATTCTGAATCCCCCCCAGTTTACCGCTTACCGCCCCCCTCCCCAGTTAAGCCCCCAGTTTACTACCCCCACCAGTTTACTACCCCCCCCCCCCCCCGCTTACTCCCCCTTCCGCTATTTACCCTCCCCCCTCCCCCAGTTCACCAGTCCTCCATTTACCCTCCCCCGGTTTACCCGAATTTATTTACCCAAACCCCCCAGCTTCTCCCCCCCCCCCCCCAGCTGGACTGAACTCTGCCTCCTCGGCCTCTGTTACTCACTCTCCCTGTGGACTTGTATCTGAAAAAAGGCTGCTGCAGCTCTTCTGACTGAAAACGTGCATTATGTCCTGTTTTGTGACTCAAATCACAAAAACCCTGAACTCTACCGTTTGCTGCTCCTCTCCTACGTGCAAAATTGTCAGCTACTCTATCTGCATCATTCAGAAGTATTGCCTCCACTCGCTCGAAAGACAACTCACTCTCACCTACTACGTCCAGTGAAATCACCAGAGTTTTGTACTTCTCCAGTGGTAAACTGCCGAGAAGCGTCATGGCCAGCTCCTGGTCATCTATCTTTTCTCCCATCTCTTTCAACTCCTCCTGAAGTTTCTGCAGTTTGCTGACATGTGCAATCATCCTCTCACCTTTTTTTAACTTCAACGTGTAGTACTGCTCACGCATACGTATCTTATGAGGAAATGACTGTTTTGTGTACACGTTTTTCAGAGCTTACCACATGTCTTGAACTTCTTCTTTCTGCTTTACGTGCATCTACTGACTCTGTTCTAGAGAAGCACATTAAGATTGCTTTAGCTTGCTTTTGTTGCCTGTTGTATCTTACCCGTGCTGTTGGATCTTCCGGAACTTCAACTAATCCATCGCGAAACCTTACCAGATCCTTGAACTCCATCAAAAACTTGATCGCCCATGACGAATCTCTGAATTTAAAGCATTCAACTTAGAAACTTCAATCTTGAGCGCATCAACAGAATCTGTCTTTGTTGTAATTGTGTGTTACTTGATCAACTCTGGGCCCATAACCTTTTAGCTTGGCTATATGAAAACTGTTGATCATACAATCGGTTGCATTAATACTGAGGCGTCACAATTACTGAATAACATATAATACATGCAAAACATACCAGATCATCAGCATAACATACATATAGTTACTTCAACACTTTTACGGTGTTTGCGAACGGTTCGTTACGATAAACTGATCGCAACTGCAAGTGGCTTAAAATCTTCGACCCGAGTGTCAAAAAACCCGTGCCAGAAATCCCAAGTTAAAAAAATATTGCAAGCCAGAGAAAAAACAACAAAATCTGGTTGCGGTTTCGTAAGAGACACGCTTTCCTGGATGAAAGAAAGCAATTTGGAAAACGAATCCGAGAACGAGTGGGTTTGTAAACGGTTTCGAGCTTCAGACAATCCCTGGGAGAATTCTCCAGGTAAGAAATCTACTCAATTTATTTCACCCGACAAGAGTAACGACAGGGTGAATGCAATTAATTTGGTTTTACGAACATAAAAATCCAAAGTTTTGGTGTTTAACAACGTTTTGGGTGAAGCAAACCGAATTTTAGGTTGAAATTTTTCGGGAGCATTCGAAAGTTTGTGAAATTCTAATAAAATTTGAGATGAATACTCTTTAGTTTTTGGTGTTACGATTTTTAAATTTTTGGTCAAGTTTTAGTTCGGTTTGTCCTCAAATTTCATTGTACAAAACTTAATGCAACAAAAACAGGTTAAAATTTAATGTTCTTACAATTTTTTTGCTCGTTTGGTACCCATGAAATTGTTGGTCTTCAATGTCGTGATCTGTCGTCAGCATGAGGCAACGGATGCTGTCTATCGTCTGGGTTTCATTCAGCTACCGTCGGGATAAGACTTCGGGCAATATAGAGGATTTCACTCATAAAAGTAGCAGTCTGGTTTGTGACATAAGTGATGTCTCTCAAGGATGTACTGCAGTAGTTTTGATGGGCGGGTTGGTTTCTGAAAGTGAAATAATAATTTAAACTGTTGGGCGGAAATAAAGCTCATAGAGCGGAAAATATAGTAAACGCACATAAACTGATCATTTTTTTGTAGGGGAAAACTATCTTTTTTCTCTAAAATCACCCTTTTTTTCCAAAAAAAAACCTTTTTTTTTTTCAGTAAAATAGACTTCGCGAGTCGTGGCACAAAGCAATCATGAACAGTAGGAGGTAATTTAATTGAAAAATGAAGAAAGACAATTCAATTCATGAATCTTTGGAAGTCATTTTCAATTTTTTTTTGTGAACAGTAATTTGAACAACATCTAAACGCACAGCAGAAGCTGGCTGAAATACAAATAGCTCAATAAAAATCAGAAATTAGACATAAACTAGTTCAAGTTTAACATTCCAAGGTTAAAGGGTTTTCTAAGTTTTAAGTAAGATTTGACTAAGTAAAATTTTGAGTAAAACTGACTCAAAAGTTATTTAAGAAATGCTTAAGTTACAGTAATTAATTGTATATTAGCGTTGTATGAATGCGTTCAGCTGTGTTAGACCCAGTTCAGGTATGGTTGATTGTCTCGACCAAAAAATGGAATAATCCAAAAAAATGGGAGATTTTTCGCTTAATGCTTCCAAATTTTTTCAATTAAAAAACAAAACTTTAAGTTTTAATCTCCATTGAATTTTAATTGTCTTGAAATGAAAAAGCACAAAAAAACGATTCAATAGGACTATCAAATTATCAAAACATCGGGACGTTGCTAAATTGTTTGGTCAATCAATGATGTATTTATTGCAATTAAACACACTTTTTATGGAAAACAGCCTGAAAGTTTTTATTTAAAGACCTCTGTTTGAAATGTTTCGCTCGATTGGAAAAAGTAGTTATTTGAAGCGCAACAGCAAAATGCTTGAAATTGATCATGAAAAATTTAGGAATGTAAATTTTTTTTAAACATACTCAAGCAGTTGGTATGGGCTACATAAGCTGCGCTATGTCACGGTTTGCTTAAAACTTTGAAGGTTTGATTCTGATGCTGACGGCGTAACACGAATTATTATACCGCAAACTATTTTTATCCAAATCGGTTAGGAGATAACGCGTGGGGTGTTAATGGTTTGTGAAGATGGGGTTTGGGTTTATTGTGGTTGGAAGGGGGGTGTACTCGTGGATGGGAATTATCGGGGGTGGGGTGGGGGTAGGAAGGGTGGCAGCATTTTTGACCTCGAAAATCAATTATATTTGGTTAATGTCTATGGAACCTAGGGTAAGTAATTCCGATATTCAATTGTGCAAATTGCCTACAAAATGAGCACGATCAAGTTTTAAATTTTCAACAAAAACCGCTTGACCTGTAGGGGGAGGTAGATGATGGGTGGGTGCTTTTAGATTTTGGGATGAATGTAGGGTCGGAGGTAAATTTGGGGGTGTTCAACTTTGGGCATTAATGTTAGGAGTTCCTGGGCTTAAAGTGTTAGTGATATGGATATGCAAAAATTAATTAAATATGAGTAGGTTTAGAAATCGAAGAGTCTGTGAATAATGCCCGAAAAAGCTACAAAAGAAATTGAAGAAATTGTGATTAAAAAAATTATGCAGTTTATAATCCATTATAATCCATGAAAATGGGTTTTATATGGAATATAATTGCATCCAAAATTAATGGATGATAATGGATTATAGTAGAATGCATGGTCCCAAGTGTAATTATAATTGATTATAATGGTAGCATTTTTGATCACGAAAATTGATTATGATCGATTATTTTCCATGTAATCTCAATTAGGGTAAGTTATTCCGACACTCATTTGCGTACAATGCCTACAAAATGAACGCAATCAAGCTTCAAACTTTCACCAAGATTCGCTTGACCTAATTGATGGAAAAATAATTGCAACCTTTTAAAGTTTACATGCTCCGCTAGACTATTGCAAAGTAATGTAAGATGTCATTTGCGTTTTAGTTACATATGAACTACATAGCATTCTTTCTGGTTCTGGGATAGCTTATAGCTTATTTCGTCATAATAACTATAATAACTATAGTCATTGAAATGAAAGCGGTTAGGAAAACAACGCACAGCTTATCGCGGAATTAGGTCAGTATTTGGGATGCCATCGGTCCCAAATACCGGTCAGTATTTGGGATTGATGGAACTCCAAAAACTGAAATAGTTTGGAATAAATATGGATTAAATTCATTATTTGGAGTCATTGGAATGATATTGTTTATTAAGACTGAACTTGCTGGTGACTACCTAGTACTTAAAAGATATAACTTTAAATGCTACTACATATAATCATATATGTAAACGGCATCTGAAAACAAAATTCGGATTCCACTTACAGTTTGCGGATTCCCCTTACAGTTGTGGATTCCGCAACAGCTCAATTTAACTATGCACATGTCTGATCATTTGATTGTGGATTGCACAATTTGTTCTGGATTCCGAAAATACGGTTGTTGATTCCGCAAATTCGCTTTTTTGGAGCGATTTTGAGATGTACAGTATTTTAGGTAATTATTTTTGGAATTAAAAACAGCACAGAAAATTAAAAAAAAATAGCAATGTTGCGGATTCTCTAACAAATCTGATTTTGGTTCATTGCGAAATCCACAACAATGCACAGAATGCACAGTTTGGCCTCGTAATGATCAGAAACAAATCAAAATGAAATAAAACTCGCAATAAAAAACAACTCGCAACAATAGAAGACTAGTAAAAAAAAATAGCTAGCAACATCAGAAAAGGACAACTGATAATAAAAGATAAATTGCCAAAAAATACTTTCAACAAAAAAACAATACGCAATGAAAATCGAATCGCAACAACAGAAAACTTACAACAAAAAAACAATACGCAATGAAAATTGAATCGCAACAACAGACAACTTGCAGCGGAGCAAACTGGCATTGAAAGACAACTGACAAACAAACACAACTAGCAAAAAATACATCTCGCAACGAAACACCGCTCTCAGCAAAAGAAAACTCACCTCAAACGATAACTGGCAATAAAAAAAGGCATTTCGCATAAAAAGAAAACTATGAGTTAAATTTTTGGGTGATGTTGAGTTATCAGTTAAAGAGGTTATGAAAATCAATCATATAGGTTCGTTGACAGAACTCATAGACTTTTTCATAGAAAGTTAAGTTTAAAAAAGCAATCCTTACCAAATTAAAAATTATGTTGCTAGTAGTAACGTTATACATTAAAGGTTTTAATTTTTTTTTGAAAAAGTTTGTTTGAGTACAAAATTTTTTTCGCAATTGAAAAAAAACCAGAGTTTTTTTTGGCCAACTTCGAAGTAACTTATATAATAGGCCATCAAACAAATGCCTATCACTCAATTTTCAGAGTTGTAAAATATACATTTGTTCCTTAAATAATGTTTGAAATTTGTTGCTATCATGTTTCTTAAAGTTCATCAACATTAACTATTTTGCCTGCCATTTTTAGGTCCATTCTTTGATTTTTCACAATTTTTATGACCAGGAACATTTTTGGACAAAAAGGCTTGTCATACATTTTCCATAGATAGAAATTGTAAGATCAGAAATTTTGCCGTACATTTGATGTATGGAACTATATGATAAATGTTTTTGGCGATGGAATTGCATGGTAGGCATTTTTGGTGTATAGAAAATGAATTCATTCAATAAAGCTTTTGAAAATATGATTTATTGTACTTCAATTTTTTACAGTGGTGTACGAGTAACAGTTACCACTCCCAAATTAGAATCAGCCATTTCAGATTTATACTGAAATTTTTTGATTATGACAAAAGAGCGCGGCGTATCAAATGATAATACAAAGATAAAATATGCTCTGAGTACTTTAAAAAGACTGCAAAAAACCAAAATAACCACTCGCACTTTTTGAAGAAAAAAAGCAGTTCACTTCAAAAACAGTTCAAAAAACCAGTGGCCGTTGGTTTGCACTTTTTGGAAGTTTTGATTGAAAAACAAGGTTTTTTCCGCCTATCTGATCTCAAAATTAAAATTTTTGGCGTCCGAATCGTCTTTAAACTTAGAGTCGTTTCGGCCAAAAGATTTGTCGTGAAATGTACCAATGGTGCTTTTTGGGTAATGAGGGGGTCGAAAATCTGAGGGGGAGGCGATTTTGTGAGCAACAAGAGCAAGATGCAATTTATACGTTTTCCCTTTATAATTGATTTTTTTTGTTGTTGAAATGATGTATTAGAAGTGCATTTCAACTTTTTGCTGGTGGAGATGATTGACTGAAAAAGACCTTTTTATTCAAAATGTAATTTTGGTTGGAGATACATTTTTCGATATTATGTTTTTTCGTGATATCTTTCTTCGGTTTGAGCTTTGTGTTTACAAAAAACTGCCCCAATTGTTGTTTCAAGCAAAATAAAGAAATTTACCTTTGTCAGAATGTAATGTAATCAACTTTTTAAAACTTGTCTCATAAATTTATTTTCTTCGCTGAACTATCCCGGGTCTAGGTTTTCGACTTATGCGACTTAAATTCCGCGGTTGACATGCATTTTTAAGTCAAGCACGAAATCGAAAGAAATCCGATTTTGGTCGAGAGAGTCGAAACCTACCCAATTTTAGTCGAGAAAATAGAAGAATAGGTCAAAGAAATAAGAAAAGGTCGAGCACAGTCGAAACACAGATCGAGCAAAACCTAATTTGTTTCAAGTTTTTGTTTTTAAAAACTTAATACAATTTAATTTGGAAATTGACCAAAAGAACCTACTCAGAAAAGACCTTCGTCAGGAGTTTGCAACCAACAACGACCCTTTGATGAGATTTGCTTACCGCAAAACTAGAAGTTTCAGAAGAAACCTTTTAGGTAATAGAAAGCTAAAATTCCTGCTGCAAGAAAAAAAATTTTCTATATATTTCCTGCAATATCAACATCATCACTTTCAGTCCAGATTTGTAAAAAAAATTATCAAAATTCGGAGATTCAAATTGATGAAAAAATAGTTTCCGATGAAGAACATACCCAACTTCGATCGAGAAAGTCGAAACCTACATCGAGCACAATCGAAACATAGCTCGAGCAGAGACGAAACATAGGTCGAGCACAATCGAAAAATAGTTCTAGCACAGTCGAAACATAAGTGAGCTCAGTCGAAACGTTCGTCCAGCTTAGTCAAAACATAGGTCGAGCAGATTTTTTTTTGTTTTGTGGTACCGTTGTCACAGATTTTGCCAATGAAACGTTACAAAAAGAGAGAAATTTATGAAGGCGTAATAGAAAATGTCTAACTAACTGATTTATTTGATTGATAATGAAAAGTATGACATGCTAAATCTAAAAATTTAAACTTTCAAAGCAAAAGTTTGTTATAAAAAAAAACCAGATATCTTTTCTTTGAGAAACCAAAATAGCCTTTTGAACTGTGTTTTGGAGCAGCCACAGCCGCCAATGATGCGAGAAAGTTTTTTTTGTCCAGTAAGTCGAGAAAGTCAAAACATATCGAATTTTGGTCGAGCAAGCCGAACCATATCTGAACTTGGTCGAACAAATTCGGACACTTTTTTTTTCTTGGGCCGAGAAAGTCAAAACCTACTAAATTTTGGTCGAGAAGGTCGAAACAGACTAAAATTAGGTCGTGAAAGTTGAAACATTAATCGAGCACCTCAACCCGGGTTGCTGATTATGAAGAAAAAGATAATTTGAGTATCTGTTAACTGAAAAAACATTTTGAGATGATAAAATCTAGAAAAATTGTCCACTGTTGCCCAAGGTTTCCCACCCCACAGTTCCTGCGGTAATTCATCGGTCCCCAAGCTCCACGAGTATACCACTTTTTTATAAGACCCATGCTACAGATTGCAGCCCAAATTGACTCGAGTTTTTCTCTTGACTAGACGAGGCTATTAGGTAAAGCAATTTTGGCCTAGTTTCTCATTTGCCTGGTGGTCTACTGGTGTACTGTGGTCCAATCAATGGAGTCATATGCATGCTTATCGGTGGCTTAGAACAAGATAGTTTACCGAGTTGCAACCCTGCAGACTACTTGCTAGACTGGGTCCGGTAAGAATTTGTACTGAAACTTGTACTGAAAATGTTAGAACGTGCAAAAAAAAAACAATTGGAAATAAAGCGATGATGCATCGTTATGGTAATGCCTAAAGAGTTGATAATTATTCAGAGTAATGAACGTAGTGAGTAGTATTATATAGGATTTGTTGATTTTCTATGAAGTTTTTTTTCAGGAAAAAGTTTTAAATTTTGTTCACGCTCAATTTTGATTTTTTGCAGTTTGAATTTTTGTGGTTTGTGATTTTTGTAAATTCAGTGAGAATCGTAGGTAAAGCATCTTGTACATTTGAAATCAGGTAGTCGATATCTTCAATGGGGCATAAGTTTTTTTTGTTAAATTTTTTTTAGTTCAATCGGCGAAAGTTGACAGAACAAAAAAATCATACCAAAAACATAAAATTCCGTTTTCTTCGATAGTCGGAATAATCAACAGAAAATTGATATTCAGTTTCTTGAGCATTGTTCTAAAACAAGGGATAAGATTAATTTTCTCAAAAATCTATAAAGTTTTCAGCTCTTAATTTAAAGTTTAAACTCATTATATGAATAGCAAAACTTTTAAATAACATAAGAATTGAATTAACCCTGGCTAAGCTTTAATCACAATGTACTAACTGATCAAGATATCATCACAGCCCCAAAGTCAACTAGAGTCAATTCGATTTCCTCGTTCTTAACAGGGTAACATCTTTTGATCTTGAGAAACTTTTATATTTTCCAAATGCCTTTCATGCCTTTGATTTTTTTTGTGTTCTTAAAAGAAACCAATCTCTATCATATTAGAAAATACCAAAAAAAAAGCAAAACTAATTCTATCGAGAAGATCATTATATATACCATTTGAAAAAACATTTTTTTTTCTGATACAACAAGGAAAATTATCATTAATGTTATCCATATTCTGTGTTAGACTTTCAAGTTTTTCTTTTTTTTCGTGTTTGGGTAGCTAACGTTTTCTCAAAGTAATACAAAAGTTTTAAGTTGAGTTAGAAGAAATATCCGCAAAGAATCCGAAATTTTTTCATGAATATTTATGACTATCAATTCATTATACGTAAGTCCCCGTGGTGCTATCTCAAAAAATTAATTGTGAGTTGAACTTACGAGCAACCATTTTTCAATTATTTGAAAGAGTGAAGATTGCAAAAAAAAATGCATAAACTTTGTCATACCGCGCAATCAAGAATAGGAAGAAAACTTTGAAAACTTTGAAAACTTCAATCAAGAAAACTTTTGAAGCTAAAAAGCAAAATTGAAAACTGGAAAAAGCGGTAACAGTCAAGTACACCGTAACATTTCGACTCTCTACTAAAATTTCAAAAAAAAAATTGGAATCCAACGGCTCAAACTATTCATTATGCAATTAAAAGCTTCAATGACAAACTGCGGAAGACCAGGAACTCGAACTAAAATTACGCTTAAGTATCTTTTTGTTCCAAACACGAGCGGTTTTTTAATTGGGAAAAACAGTCAAAGAATTATAGGAAAAAAAGCTAATTCCCACTTACACCTAAAAGGGATAAACAAATGGATTGAAACATTCGATATATCAGCTAGCCAGTTTGCAAATGTAGCAAGCCAATGAAGGCGAACATACTCATTGCCTTTCGATCATCTTACTACTCAAAAGGAGGTCAAAAAGTTGATTTTGAATTCGCATAGTTGCAAAGTTTTTAAAAAAATGAGCCAGTAGATTAGCCTTTAAAGAGAAACCTTAGCCTCTAAAACTTCTTAAGTTTGATTTTTTTGGTTAATTACCGTATGTAAAAACGCGCGAACTAAGGTTTTGATGAAACTAGTCATGAATTATGCCAACAATGCTGGAGGTATCAGCAGCTTTTTAAATCATGAGACCAATTTCTTTAAGACAGCGGAAATCAATTATTTTAGCTATCTGTGACTTTTAAAACTTCAATGACACTCTCTCCTCAGCAATGAGGCCAATTTCAAGTTCAATCCACCAATGGATAACAATGCGCAGGCTTGTTGCAATACTTAACAAGATTTTAGCAAAAAATCAATCTTTGAACACCTTCTGTTTTTTTTTTCTGTTTTTAACCCTATTATTTTGGTAATTTTCAACTGAAATGTTTTAAATCATAAGATTTTCCACTTAAGCTCATTAATTGAATAAAAAAATAATGCTGAGTTTTTTAGGGATATCTTCTAGTTGTTACACCGAATACAGTCCAATCTAACTGGGACCAGATACTAGAAAAAATATATTATTTTTTGATACTTCAGATCAAAGTTTCACTCATTCATCTTTCTTCGAACAATTTTAAAGAAAAACTGAAGCTTTTGGCATATTCAAATTTCATAATAATTCAGACATCTGTGAAATGTAGCCAAACAATTCTTACCGTTCACTCTTGATTTGCTTTGTGTGTTTTTGTGTATGACAAAATAATATTCATAGTCGATTAACAAAATTACTTTGAGTATGAAACGAAACATCCCAATTTTTGGATTCTGTAAGATAAAGAAAACTTCATCATGTAAATATGTGTAACAGCGGAATTGCCAGTTATGTTCCGGAAGCTCTTACTAAACTTGTTAAAAACAGAGACAGCCTAAGAAGACGCAAGAAAGGGTACCTGACCAATTGATTGTCGTGAGGAGTCCCAGCAATAACAAAAACTGATGTTTAACACCTGTTGATGACCACCACAAAATTCAGGTCATGCAACTAGAAAACGTCTTAAATGGTGATCAAAGCAAAGATTTTATTGAAAAAGCGAAAAAAAGGTTGGCATCTAAAAAAGATAAAATGACAAAAAAAGTTAAAGATCTTACTATTTCCTTTTAAGTATATTTTTATTGGAAAAATTAAACTCTAATATATTTGGTGACCTAATTATCTAACTTTTACCAATGTAATCGTTTATAACGAAAAGTTGTTTTTTTTTCTTGCATGTACTACACTAACTTGAAATTTAACTTATTTTGTGTAATGTTTATTCAGAGAGTAGAGTTTATAGTAGAGTTTATAGTAAAGTTTTTTCGTTCTATTCATGGCCCTTACCTCAAACCTACTAAAAAATTAGTAAAAATCACTCCAATTGGTCAGTTTTTAGTTGATTTTTAGGCAACTTTTGTGCTTTCAGTCGCCAGGGCATGCATACAAAAGTGCATGCATGTTTTTTAGTACTGAACTAAGCGCTGCAAAGAATAACTAGTTATTCATAGAAACAAAGATGCACTTGTTACTTCACAGTACATCCTTTTTGCTATGTCTACTTTTTACTGGAGGGTATATTTTTTATTGGAGGGGCTATGACGGGAAAAACTCCATGTTTGAAGATGAAAGTAATATCAGAAAATTTCTGGTCAGACAAAGAGAAACGAGCGCATTCATGTTTAAAAAGAAACTGTTCTAAATCGTTTTCAATTTATTCTAGTCGAGTTGATAATACTATTCATTTTGTTTTTCAAATAAATCCTTCTATGAAGAAAAAAAATCATTTTTCTGTACTATAACGTTTCTATGATTTTTTAATTGAATTTCAATAAATGAAAGTCATTTCAAAATGACTTCTCGTTTTATAAACTGCATTAAAATGTGTCAGCGTGAACAGGTGAGCAATTTTTCACAACATTTATCCTATGGAAATTGCCGTTCGAACAATTTTTGAACAGCTTTATTTTGTAGCTTTGGAGGGGGTGGGGGTGAACTGGAAAAAAAACTTTTTCAAATTATCCAATCTGCATAGCAAAACAAGCAAAAACAGTAAAAAAAATGCTAGTCACACAGTCTCTGAAATTTTTTTTGTTCTTTCTTTTCAACCGCAAATCGAAATTTGTATCCAAACAGAAAAATTTCCAAAAAAAATTTCATGAAAAGTTTAATTTTATGTGTGCATGACGTAGTCCTGGATACACAAAAATGTGATTTTTTGTTTCTCTGAACAACTTTTCGAAAACGCAAAAAATTCTTTTTCTTTTGAATGGCATGTTTATGTATGCCTCGATAAATGTCTGATATTTTGAAAATTTAAACTTTGAGAATAATCATCTTTGAAAATTTTTGCCAAATTTTAAAAGTTTGATGCTTTCACTTTAAAAATTGTAAAAGAAGACCCTGATACAATTGAGGTTGTCTCCAATGCATTTTAAAATGCGAGACGATTAAACCATTGGTGACTGTAGTGTTAGGTAAACCATGGTTTATGTCACTTGTGTTCGGTTACAAACTCATTCGAAAAATTTTGAGAAAACAAATTGTATGAAAACCAACAATTTTTTTGGTTTATGGAAAAATGCTAGTCATACAATTTTCATATATAAAAAATCTACAGCCATAGACCTTTCAAATTTCTGTACGACAAGGAATTGCATGAAAAGTGTATGATAGCATTTTTGGTCAACCCGCGAGCAAAGCACACTGAGAGGGGATATGCGGAATTGCGTGGAGAAAGCTGAAAAAAAAGCCACAACTTTTTGCTTCGGAAACTTATGTTTTTATAAAGAAATAGGTTCATTTGATGCCAAATTCAAAAAACTTTTACCGCGATAATTTTCATAAGAGCGCGTCAACTTGAGAATAAACTTCAGATTCTCGCTTTCAACCTTTAATTAGTATTTATTTGAAACAACATCTTGCTAACAATCCTTCCTTGTCGCCGTGGTAAGTCGATCTCACTCTTCATGGAGCCTCCGTCTGTTTTTCATTGTCTCTACCGCGGCATCTTTGGTGTTGGTAGATCGGAATGCAGCTGTTTCAATGCTGATAATTAGCCAAATTAGCCAAATTAGCCAAATTACTTAAACGATAAAATTTGCTATTGTGGCAAAGAACATCGATAATTCATCGATGGTGATCGCTGTTTTTTTCGCTTTCTTATCGCAAATGTTCAAGGTAAGCTCAACCCAGCAGTTCATCAAAAAATCCTCCTGTTTATATTTCAATCCTATTTTATCGGTAGAAAAACACAAAATTGAGGTGCTTTTGACTATCAATTAAAGCCTTGAATATCAATGTTAACATCGTAATTAGTAAGGGAGCCCCCATCTCCTCAGGAATTCTCGACCCCCTGCCGACCCAAAGGGTCCCCCTGTGTACTGATTTGTGATATCCACTTTTGGCTGACGGACCCTAAAACTATTATCAAGGCGCCTTCGGCGTCAATTCATACTAATATACAAATTTTGAGGGGCAGTTTTGATGCAGTTCATAACATGGAAAGTCATTTTAAATTGACTTTTGTATAATGAGTTTCAGAAAAAAGCAAGGGGGAACTGGAAAAGAGCCTCCGGGTGTAATGTAATGCGGGTCTGAAGTAGTAGTTAGAACATAGTTGAAAGATGTCCGAGGGAGAAAGAGCCCGGCCAGAGCCCGGCCGTCTATGAAAAAAATTTACTGAACTTAGAAAGAAATGTTGTCTAAAATTACAGAAGTTTATTTTTTTTACTGTTCTTTCGCTTTCTAATCCCGCCTAGAAACTTCTGTCATGTCAAACTTGAGGTGTCGTGGAAACGAGCAGATTTTTTAAAATTGATTGTACACATTTAAGGCGAGTGAAACAGTAAAATACCTTTGTTTTCTTCATCTGTATTTTTTTACAAGATGTTTTCCAAAAGAATCATAGCTGCTATCGCCTTCATAATGCTAGCATCGATACCAGCACTCTTGTGTGGAGAGCAACAATGTTACATGTGCAATAACCCGTGTCCCAAAGGCCAAGTGTGCAGCATCGGTCACAATGGTAAGGCCTTTTTCCTTCCCCCTTATCATCAGCATATTTTTTACTTTGTAAAGTACTGTTCACATTTCTCCCGATTATAATCAAAACTTGCATGCCGACCAGTAGCGTGCCGAATAGGCGAAGAGTTTGGTTGCTGTTGGGGGGGGGGGGCTAGGGAGGGGTTGGCGGCTTTCTTTGGTGTAACTTTACGGAATCCATGTTATGGCTGACCAACCTCAAAAGTTTTCCAAAGATGCCCTTGGCGCCAATTTAACCAGTTTTGAGGGGGAGCACACGTCGAAAAAGATGGCATTCTAATGATGCCTTTTTTGGCTTGTGTTTTGATAAATTTGCCCACGGCGGACGAGCCGTTTGCAAATTGATAAATTTACAAAACAAGGTCTCTATACTAATTTTGGATAGCTCGGAAAATCAAATTGATCAACCAAACAAGTCCGCAAAAATTAACCTAGAAAAACTTCGCAAAAAGTCCTGATTACCAGCGAGCAGTTTCAAATGGCAGAACACAAAGTTCGAAACCTCGGAAGTTACATACTGCTTTTGTTTGTAGACTGGGGCGCTGACATGGTAAAGGGCTGGCTATACTAGCTGTTTTACAGAGTTCTCTAGGCTGAGAATCCAGGGAAAAAGAACTGAATTTTTTTTTCATTCATAAATTGCACGACTAGAGTTCCGCACTTTTAGGAGCAAAATTTTGGTATTACGGAGTTTTGTTCAAACGTTCAATGATTCAATCAATTCAAGTTAAAGGACCAAATAATCATAATCACATTGAGGGCCGAAGTTCCCAAGCAAGTCCCAATCAATGTTTGAGTATAGCCACGAACAAAATATAAAAATCGGCGCAAAACTCCATAGCCTAATTTATCAGTGTTCATAAGGTAGCCATATATTCTTGATATATGAATTGGTACTCATGGATATTCCAAAACAAAGTGTGGTCACCGACAATCATGATAAAAAATATTAATAATCGGTATTCGCATTGAGTTTAAAAAATACATTTATCTATGTCGCCACTCCTATGGGAACTTCAAAAAGGCAGCTATCCTGATGCGTTAAGCAACAAATGCGCGAAAAAAATTCATCTAATCAATGTAATGTAAAAGGTCCAAAAATGACTGAAAGTATAAGATGTTATTTTTTTTCGATTTGTTGACAAAATTTCGCTCATGAATATGAATCTTTGGCAGTCAATATTTTCAAGTTTCTTCACAATCTCCAATTTGTGGTCCAATGAACTTTTTAGTATTTCAACAATTATTTATGTGAATAGTATTTTGAATAAACTCTAAACCCGTAGCAGACGCTGGCTGAACGAATAAGCAACTCAATAAAATCAGTTTTTAAAAATGTTTGACTAAAAACTGAAACCAGACATACATTAGTTCAAGTTTAAAATCCTGAGATTGAAGGGTTTTCTTAGTTTAAGTAAGACTTTGGGTAAAAACAGACACTAAAATATGTTTCCGAAACGCATAACTTATAGTGATTTAATGATGCGAGAACGGGTGCTATCCGGGAGTTTATGATCGGTCAGGTATACTCGCCTGTTGATTTTTGTACAACAGCGTAATGCGCAACGCCTTAATTGCCGTAGATTATTGTAGTCCAAATAGCGTTTGCAAAGTCTTCATCAAAGGTCAACGGCGAAAAGCTCACAGAGCTTTGTCCTAACAAAAAATGGTTCGGTTTCAACGCTTCGAGATTGTTAGCATCGCAAGTTACGGCTGTTAACGGGCAAGAATTGAACGATTGCTCTACAAGACGAAACATGGTTTGGATAATCTCGTCCGTTAGTTCTCTAAAAGCTAAAAAGGAGTAGAAAAATTCTTTTTGCACTACGCAATAATCTCTTCCAAACGCCACTATGATGTGGAGCGCTGAGTGGGATGAAATTTCACGTTGTTCCTGCGTGAGCGAGTAGCGCCGATGCAATCTTTTTCCAGTTCTCGATGCGCAAAAAATTTGGTGAATGGCGCTTGCCGATAACTCAAACGTTCTTCCGGTAAATCAGCCATCACTGACTTGAATTTTTTTGCCTTTCATTTTCGAAAAATAACGCAAAGGTGATCGATGGAACAGGGGCAGCGCGGATCCTCAAGACAGCTTAATCATTTAACAAAAATTCATGAATTGATCATGAAACATCATGAATTGATCGTTATGCAGCATATGAAGGAACGTTAGAAAAAGGAACACGAGAAAATGACGGCTGTCCAAGTTTATTGTATACTTAGAAGTCGAGCAAGGAGAGGCGGCAGATACCGCGAATGGAACATAGGACATGACCGGGGCCAACAGATGGCAAAAAGAAGCTATTCGGCTAGAATTCTTAGTTCTGGAAGGGCTGAATGCTACTTACAGCTTTCCTTTTTGTTGGAAATGACTCTGAGTGAGCTTATCAAATCAAATTGTCGTAAGGATTATTTAACTCAAACGGATCGGTTATTGCATTATTTGTTCGAATGTTTTGGGGATGGGGTGGTAACCTCAACATGCAGCCGATTTTTAAGTTTCGCAAAGGAGCTATAACTTTCGGAAATGAATACCGGCTGGTTAATGTTGTGTTCGAAGAGAAATTTGAAACGTGTTCCGTTAAATCGTTGATCATAAAAATTTTCTTTCAGACAACCAAAGGTAGGGTAACGTCTAACGCCGTTTTGGGAGGCCATTTAGTGACGCAGATGCTATCTCTCGAAGCATCTGCAGCAATGCCACTTGTACCAGTATCAGCTGCGTTATGATTTTATCGCCAGTAGTGGTGTCAAAATTTTCTGTGATGAAATTTTCACCGAAAGCAGGAAGTTTAACAAAAATTCATCCATTGGAGAACGGTTTTGCTGTCCATCCACCCAAAAATACGATCAGTTTTTAATAACAATTAGGTTTCACTATCTCTTGTCAGTCCGCTTGTTAGGGGTGTCGATTGTAACTCCAGTTTTGATAATGATATTGAGCTTTTTTTCGTGGGAGCAACTCCAGCTTTACTAAAATAAAATTAATTGCGTTTCATTGGTCGCGAAGTGCATCTAAAAATGAAACGAAACAGAAATTATCTTCTGAGCAGTCTTCAAACATTTGCAATTGTATAAGTCGACGAAACAATCAAAATAATTGCAAGAGTTTGATAATGTACTCAGAACTGGCAACCCAGTATACCTTTGAAAAAACCTTTGGTGCAGATCATCAAGCAAAATGCTGTCCATTGTCGACCAGATGTGCAGACACTTGGATTCAAAAACATGAGCAAAAAATCAGAAGATTGTGCGTTGATCAATTTTGTTATTGATTTCTCGAGTAAATCCGCGTCTAAACACCAAGACAATAGCGTCTTGCTCTTTTTAGACTTTGGAATTTTCAAGTTTTCAAGAGTAACAGCAATGCCTTTCAGTGGATCGACTTTGCCAGCATCGTGATTCCTTCCAGCTGCCAATCTTGAGGCGTTGCTGATGAATTTGTTCGGTTGAAACCTTCCTGTAAAAAATTGAGATTCACAAGTTTGGAACTCAATTGAATAGCATTCCTGGAACCCGCTAAAGAACCCATGGAGTAATCCATATAAAAATTCTCGGGGAAGGCGTTTCCGGTTGCGGGATACGGTTCGCGATTATCGCGGGCGATTTGCTGGAGTGCAAAATTCGCTGATATTTGTGAATCTCGAGCTCTAAAAGTATGCCTTGTGTAGTGAAAAAGCACTCTCAACCCTTGCGGGGTCCTCCCGCCACAAAAACTCAAAAAATACCGATCTAGCAATACACCAACTTGGAAGATAGATTTTTCTGCGTTAGCGGAAACCGCATGTATGAATTTATAGAACTGTAGAGAACTCGTAGTAATTTTGTAGCAGATGAAGACAAAGTAAATTGACGGATTCACAGAATTTCCATGAAATTTTGATGCACAATAGAGTACCCTCTCAATTTTTCAGTCTAGGCGAGATATATCACTGGTTGAAGTGGTAAGTACCAATCTCGAGGAATGCGATATTGTGGAACGTGCGGACCAACATCATGGTCTGACTATAGATGTGTTTCAATTTGAAGTCTTTGTCTAATTTTCTCGCATGACTTTGAATGTGCGAGAGCGGAGTAGTAGTTGTTCGGCAATTGGGTTCGCTCTTAGCCCACAGCATACTAACATTATATCAATTTTGGTCGCGATATGATGACGAATGTGCAATATGATTCAAAGAAAGTCCACGAGAGTTTGATTCTCAATTCAGTACCCATCTCATTTTTACAGTCTTGTTGGAATATATCACTGAATAAAGTAGCAAGTGCGATTTTGTGGATTGTGCGGACCAACAGGAAACACGTATCCTTTTTCAAGATCATTCGTGATGGTCTGAATATAGATGCATTTCAAATTGAAATCTTCATCGACTATTTTTTGAAATGACTCTAACTGCGCGAGAGTGGAACAGTAGTAGTTTGGCAATTGCGTTTCTCTCTCCGCCCAGAGAAGATATCGCTCTTGCTCGCGATATGATTACGACTCGAGTATTTGAAGCGCATGTTTACCCACACATGATTATCCACATTTGAGTTTTTGAAATAGGTTTTTCACATTTACAGAAGAACTCAGGCTAGATTTTTTGTTAGAAGATTTGCGTACGCTATTAGTGTTTGCAGGCAGCGAGTTCAATTTACTTTGACTATCTTCGGGTATTTCATTGATAATACGCGTTTGCGGTTGTAAATAAAAATAAAGTGTGCTCGCACCACGGTCTTTAGTGCAATTTCTAACTCGAGCACAGTTTCGGAACCGGTGATCAGATTGCCAGCCTGAAAAGCGCCTTTTTTACTGCAAACTAAGCTTCTTAAGCTTTTTGGTGTTCCAATTTCTATTTTGGCCTTTGCAAAGCTTAGAAATTGTATGTTGCGGCGTGTTTGCTCTTAGTCAAAGTAGATATTTTGCGATTTGTAGCTAAGATTTTTGCGTTTGTCTGTTTTCCATCACAGCGATGGGAATCTAAGTGTTTCGAGGTTTTAGGAGCGTTTGTGAGCTACTGTTTTTTTTCAGGTCAAGCATTCGGTGAAGTGCAGTAAGCTAGTTTCTGTTGACCGTATGCATCAATCAAGACTCATTCACGTTCAATCGTAATCTTCAGAAACTGGTTTAACAAAGACACACCTTTAAGGTCGTCAGGATAATCCAGAAACTTGAAAACACCTAAAAAAATGAAACTGTTGGCATAATTTGATGATGTATTTGGAGTTATGCAACTTTAGTGGAAAAAAGCTAATGAGTTTTTCGAGATGCGCACTAACAACCGTATGAAGCTGACCAAACTTGTGTTTCAAAATGTTTAGTGCCTCTTTGTACATCCTAAACGAATATCGAACTCAGATGTACCTGATTTAGTTTTTCATGTCATGAGTTAGGTAAGCTAGAAGCTAGGTTAACGTCATCAGTAAAAGCGGCCAAACCAACAAGGCATGAAAACTGTCCAAACCACTCATGCTATTGAAGGGGGTCATCATTGTACTGCCATACTTTTCACTTTGGCATAGGGTCCTAATGATTGAAGTTCAGTAGCTCAACTAGTTCTCGGATTGCTAAGGAAGTTAAATTTTACGAGCTCGAATGGTGATCAACACGATACGATCCGTAGAGCGGTATTTTTGGCGGACTGTTGGATTATCTGTACTGACGTGTATTTTTTGGTGGTTTTATTGACCCAAGTCTCAGTGCGCAGACAACCTATGTCATTTTCTGCAACTGAAAGATCGCATAAACTTGTTTCTGGGTTATCCATTTTGAAATCGACATCATTATTTTGAAGCCTTGCTTCAGTTAGAGTTGCTGAGGCTTAATTCACTTTATTCTCATCTACTACCTCTTACAGTTCTAGTTGTTCTTTTATTGCACTAACTGATGTTTGTGTTGCTTCATTCAAAATTTGGCGTCATTCTATCGTTAGATCTCCGCTCCTCAATTGGAAAAATTTTCGCACTTCTTCCAGCGCTTTTATCGGGTACAAACGTTTTCTAGACAGAACATTATCATGTATTGCTGTTATTTCATGAAACTTGTCGAAGCCCAAACGAAGTTGATCTCGAGTTTCGGAAATTTCCTCATTTTTCGAGACAATTTTTTGAAGATGTTTTCTTGCAATATTGTATCCAGTTGTCAATTTTTTGCGGAGATCCTTTTTTCGATGGTGTACGGAGTTCATTCATGGATTAGGTAGCGTTCTTTTTATTGTTTCCTTTTCGTCATTGAGACAAGGTTTGATTTTTCGCAACTATCATGTGTCACTTGCGGCTGAAAAAGAACGGTTTCACTCTTTTGAACGAGCGGAATTATTATAGGCTTGCACATTATAATTGAGCGTAAGACAACCCTGAGCGATATGACCCGTGATAAGAAATGAACTCAGTTCGATGCTTCAAACCAGTAGGGTAGAAGAGTCCTGACGAAGGGAACTTCGCGAAGAAAATCAATATCGCAACTTTTCTGGTCTTACTCAATTACTCAACCGATAAGTTCATCATTTAAGTGTAGATGAAGGGGAACTCAAAAAAGGTACCTACTTTAACATACATGGATTAAACTAAATTTGAGAGAAAAAAGTTGAAAGTTTTAAAAAAGCAGAAACAAGTATCAGCAGCAAATCGATCGGTTTGTTTCAACGCGCGTTTGTTTTTTTTCTCTCCTTATTTTGTTTGAAATTTTTTCCGTTGTTCTGATCTATATGTTTTTTTTGAATTAAGAAGTGTTTGAGGTAACTACTATGACGGGAAAATTCCATTAATGTTTCTTTTCCGAGAACATTCTTTTGCTGTTATTAGTTCATTTTGTTTTACGAAAAAGGATTTTAATCAGTGTTTTTCTTTGTGTTAACATGGGTCAGAAATGAGGCAAAAAGCAAATTGATTGCTTCAAAGTTTTAAAAATAATATCAGACGAATGCATTTTTACAAAATATAACTGCTTTAAACTTCTCCTGATAATTGCTCAATAATCGAGATAATTTTGTTGGAGAGGGACATTGATTGCTAATAATTCTGTGTAGACTTACTGAGTTACCTGTCAAACCTTGCCGTTACTTTATTTTCATGAAAAAAGCAATGGTGAGACAGCTGTGTAAAATATACTGATTCGTTTTCTTTTTGTTCTTTGAATTAAAAGTAAAGCCTAACCCTTTATTAGACAAACAACATCTGCGTAAAGGATTTTTGTTTTCATGGAATTGATCATTTAGTAGCATAAAACAAAAAGTTTGTTCCTAGGCTGAACACCATGTTAATATAACGGTGAAGAAAAAATCAGCTCCTTATCAACATCACTGAGAGTAATTTTTAGTATCGTTATGTACTTTATGAAATATAGGAAAAACTGATCGCTCAGAGCAGATAAAGCCGGTTAAATAAATCATTGACTAGGTGCACTAACACCTAATTATGTTACAATAGTGATGAAAAAACACAGTATGGGTTTTAAAGGGGAACTTTTTATAGCTTGGTTATGTGAGAATTGTTGATCATACAATCGGTTGCATTAAAAAACAGGCATCATAATAGGTTTGTTACATGCAACACATATTAGATCATCAGCACAGCCTTGATATAGCTACTTTAAGAGTCCCCCATGCTGATGACGTTGATTATAAGCTTGATTTCATTTGTTTTGGTCGCTTCAAAATGCGGAGCACATCTTCTCGGCAGGGGTGATGGTTTCGGCAGGGGCTTGGTGAAAGCATCAGAAATAAAATCAGTTGAATGCATTTTACATTAGTAAACGGCTATAATCTTCTCCTGGTAATTGCTCAAAAATCGAGATGATTGTGTTGAAGAGAGACACTGGTTGTTACTACTACTGTGACAAGTTACTGGGTTATTTATCAAACCTTGCTATAATACTATTTTAGTGCGTGAAGTGATTTTGCGACAACTGAGTAGTTTTTACTGCATGGTTTTTTGTGTTCTTTGCATCAAAAGTAAAACTGAATCCGTAGATAACTAAGATCTGCGTAATGGTTTTGGTTTTCACCGGGTGGCGCTTTTAAGAGTAAAAAAAAACAAAAAAACCAAGAGTTTGCTCCTAAGTTGAACACCATGTTCATGTAAAAGTTGAAGCAAACAAGTAAGGTCCTTAAAAAATCACTCAAAGTATCTTTTGTATCGTTATGTACGTTATGAAAAAAAAAATTGAACACTCAGATCAGATAAAGTCGGATAAGTAAAACTAGGGTTAGGTGAACTTACACTTAATGATGGTAGTAAAGTATTCTGTTATTCTACGAGTTATGTACAACTAATTTCAATTACTTAAAAAGATAAAACAGATAAAATAGAGTGTGTTAATTTAAAACGTTCCAAAACAATAACTGAACGAACATTCTGCGATCAACCGATGATCGTATTGAACAAAGTTAACCGGTATTTAAATAATACCGAAGGTCATTTAAAACAGCTAAAAACAAACCACAACATTTCCCACCGGGAAAAAATAAAACTACAATTTCACTAACTGATTCTTTATACACCCATTTTCTCGCTCCAAAGTAGAAATAAATTTTACAAACTGTGCTACAAGAAAATAGCATCTACAAATGCAAAAGGGGAAAGTTCAAATGTGCAGGGTGAATATACAGAATTTACAGTTATACAGAAGATAGGATAAAAACAAATTAACTAATAATAATAAAAAGAACTATTCTACAGGATGTACTTTTAACATGAACAACGTTATCTACAATAAAATGATCGATTTAGTGTGTACACTATAAAATGAATTAGAGAAAAGTTTTTGCGAGTTTCAGGAAGATCAGTTAAATTTTTCGTCAAAATCATCTAGTTTTGCTTTTACCTCTGAGTCGATATTCGAGGATGTGTTGCTAGTTTCCTCTACCTCGTCATATGTGTCAGTCATTGTAGGTTGAGATGATGAGTAGGATCCGGAGGGGGTATTTTTTAAAATTGACATAATTGGCGTGTATATTGCTCTTTCCGATGGGCAGGATTTCTTAGAAGACCATGTCAGCGTAGTTTCTGCGACCAAGGTAGGTAATGCTGGTGCCTCCGCTAATGGTGTTAACAGGTCCGAAGGTGAGAAAATCCTGAATGTTGCACTGGGTTGATTAATAATATCATCCTGCAATGTAATTGTAGTCCGGTCGTCTTTTTCAAACATAACATCGATAAATCGCCAATCTCCGAAGAATTTAGGGGGTCCAGCGTTCCTGCGCGGTCTGGGGTGTCTTGGTTGGGAATTCAATGGGCCACTTCTTCTGGGGCACTGTCCAACAAGTTTGGATTATTCTCAGAACCTTCTATCTCAGTAGAGTCTGGCACTTCTATGATCGCCCGTAGGTCTGTTTGACGGATAGTTTTGATCTAATTTGAGGAGAGCGAGAATCACCTGTAACGCTTAACCCTTGATTAGACTCGGCTTGGTGGCTGGTAAGTAAGTTATTGTTAGTCATGTCGTCAAAATATTCAACTATTGTCCCGTCCCAAGAGTTTAAGTTTATCTCCAGCAACTAATTTCTTCGATGCACTACGACTTCTGGACTGGTTATGAACCTCTGGTGTAAGCTGGTGTAAGTGTGCTCGGGATTGTCTGAGCTAGCGGTAAGTTGTCTTCCGGGTCCGATGGGCTGTCCTTATCTTCGTCAAGGTAACCATCTTCCGCGCCGTCGTGCAACTCCCAGTTACCGGCCCTTCGGTTGGATAGAATCGTTTTCCCTTTATCTAAACGGTCATCAAAGAAAATCAGATTTCTCCAGCTAGTGTTAGCCGTTCTATTAAAGTGTTTCTCGAACGTAGTACAACCGGTTACAGCTTGTTTTGTGATTCTTAGGTTCCACATAATTTTTTTGATCGAGGAATTTAAAGAAGGTTTTGTTAAATCAAAAGACATTGCTAATAACTTAGACTTTATCGTATAAACCACAAGCGCACTGGATCTATGGTCACCGACTGTACAATAAATGATCTCGATGTTGTATTTTTTGCAGAAATTTTTAAAATTGTGTGATAAAAAGCAAGTCCCATGGTCGACTCTAATCTTCCTTGGAAATCCGTGAAGGTGACAATAGTCGTTTAAAAGGGAAATCACAGTGTTCGAGGATGTATTATTTACAATCTTGGCCGATGGGAACTTAGTGAATTGGTCAATACATAGGAGAATGTATTTTTGTGTTCCCCAAAACGCGTCCAGAGGTCGTGCGAAATCCAGATTTATTTCTTCGTTAGCAAAAGTCAGAGTCGGCAGTTTTGTAATATTGTCGGTATCTAACAAAATTTCGAGGTTCTTACCGGCTTTCAGTTATTGACTGCAGGACTTCTCGTGATGGTAAATCTCTCGGTAAATGTGAGGCCACCAAATTTAATCCGCGAGAGACGTCATCCCAAAGTGGCCTGGGTGGGTCTCGTGTATTATTGTGCTGAAAATTCCCCTGATAGTAGCTGGTACGACTAATTTGTTGTCTAGAAATAGTAGGTAGTCTTTTACGTGGTGATACTTCGAAGAGTTTTTCATATACGATTCAATAAGGCCCGCTGGTCGTTTCGTCTTTAATGTCTCGATCAAGTCCCAAATCACTTTGTCTTCTCTTGTCATCAATTGTAGGCGTTTTTTTAGAACAGAGGTTTTCGGGGAGTATCGGAGACGTGGGTAGATTTAAGTCTGCTTTGTATGTCTTGACTAGTTTTGCATGATCATCCGGAAGGTGGTCATCTTTAAATTTCAGGGCGAAATTGTGTTCTTCGGGAATTATTAGTTAAGGGCCGGTAATATCCTCCGCCTTCATAATATCGAATTTCTTTTTGTTTTGAGGTAAAAATTGTTTATTTTTAAAAATGAAATGTAAAAGGTCATTGACCGAGAAAGTGATGCTCATAAAGTTGAATTTAGAATTATCAATAGGTAAACACTTTGAAGTACAATTTTCTGCTCTTGTGTGGGATTATCACAAAATTTTATTGACCGAGCAATACAAGATTTATTTGCGACAAAAATTTGAGTTTGAAGTTAGCTAAAGAGCTATTCGAAAAGTCTTGACCAATCACGTCGCTTGAATTTTCTACTCCCGACGGGACATTTCTGTTGACGAGAGTATTAGTATTTACAGCGACAGGCGGTCTATCTACAATATTTACATCTACAGAGTTAAAGTGTGTTCTATTAGATAGGATATTCTGAATTTTGTCGATTGAAGCGACTACAAATTCTTCGTCGTATTGAGAGGGTGGGAGGGCTTTGCCCGAAGGTAATCTAGATAAAAGATCGGTAAAACCCAAATCTTTTCCTAAGATATGGGAAAATTTAAAATAAAAAGGTAAAAATCTCTTTACCCAGCGGGTCAATCGGCTATGCATGGTCTTGATTCCGTGGTTTGCCGAAAGTGCAGAGAGCAAGGCTTTGTGGCCCGTGAAGATTTCGACTTCTTCCCCACAAAGGTATTTCCTGAAGAGTACTGAGGCCCACGCCACGCCCAGTAATTCAATTTTGTTCGTGGAATACTTCATTTCATGATTATTTAAAAACCTTCAGGCGAATGAAATCTTTTTCCACTGGTCCTCTTGTAATTGTTTTAGAGTTGCGCCTAGTCCGCTATGCGAAGCATCCGTTTTTAATCTGGTTTTCTCTTTTATGTCAAAGTGGATGTTTTCTGCGATATTTACAATTTCGGATTTTAATTTTTCGAAGGCTGAGGAATGAACATTATCCAATTAATATACAGATTTTTTGTTCAACAGGGGACGTAGTGGAGAACTGAAAGTCGATAAGTTCGGGACGAATTTCACATACTGATTTTTTGAGCCAAAAAACGATCGCAATTCCGAAATGTTCTTAGGGATTGGTAAATTCTTGATGGCATCTGCTATACCGACCAACAGTCGTACTCCCTCGCCTGAGATTTTGAAGCCTAGCCATTCTATTTCAGATTTGAAAATTGCTAATTTCCTTCATTTCACCAACATATTGTTCTTGTTAAGAATTGTTGAGATTTTATAGACTATTGCTTTATGTTCTTCCAAAGATCCCTTCGATGCTATCATAATGTCGTCTAAATAACATTTTGTGAACGGTATGTTCTTTAAAAGAGAGTCTATGACCCGTTTAAATTCATTGGGCATGTAACCCAGTCCATAAAACGCAGTTAAAAATTGATTCCCCGTTGTTTCACCGCCTACTATACTAAAATTACACTGTTTGCTCGTTTTCTCGCACAATTTAAGTTGACTGTAAGCGTTTTTCAGATTTAAGTTGCTGAACCAAACTTGTCCGTTGGTTTTTTCTGAAATTTGGAGGGCCACGTTGTCTTTGAGTTCATGAATATTTGGCATTTGGTACTTATTTTTAAAAATCGGATCATTTAATCATTTGGAATCTAATGCCAATTTAATTGAACTGTCTTTCTTCCGGGTAATTACAATTGGGCTGATAAAACAATCTTCGTCCCACTTTTCAAGTTTTAATATGTGAAAAGATTATCCTCCATTCTTTTCAGTTCTTCATTTACGCCCGCTAGTAATTGAAGGGGGAACTCTTCTCCCTTTTGCTTGTACTGGTTTAAACGGTGAGTGAAAGTGAGTTACTTTGTGATCGTTGGGAATTTTTCCCACTCTGTTGAATAGTTTTTAAACTCGCTGAAATTTTTGTCATTTGATGAAAGCAGATTTCTTGACTTACTCTCAAATGGTGGTTGGTTGACCATGCAGATTAGATGGGGTCATTTCTTCAGTTTTACTTCTATGCCTAAATTAGGTGATTTGTCCTTCCCCAGAATGTTTCGTTCATGGCCACCAGTTATAAAGAACGGAGTTTCTTCGCTAATCCACCCATTATAGCTTTCCGGAGAGACGTTTGTTCAATTCTCAGTATTTACATAGTTATCATTTACAGTATTTACAGTGGGTCGTTTGTTACGGGATTTACATAGTTTGGCGAGGTGTCCTTTATAATTACAATTTTAACATATTATATCCTTCGCTGGGCATACCTTTAGATGTCTTTTCGCAAAAACGTTTCCCCATTTCAAGCACGCGTTGCTACGTTCTATGTTGAGACTTGGTTCCTTCTTGATCTGATTGTGGTTGTTTAAAGATTTAAAAATTGTCCCGTTGGTCGATGATCGTGCCATATTTGTCAATTTTTGATGGTTAAAATATCCCTTTTCATCAATCAAGGCCTGGTTGAGTGCTTCTGTCGGACTTATCGTGGCTGATAGAAGTTTCCTTTGGGGTCTGTGTTTCTCATCTTACAAATGAAAACATCTCTTATCCAATCAGCGTCGTCATTCTCTATTATATTACAAGTACTCTCCAAGTCCGTTCGTGCTCCTCAGAATTGTTCATATGATTCCCGGTCTTTCTGTTTGCGGTTTAGTAATTTATACCTCTCGAATGTTGTGATGGGCGGTCTGTTGAATGCTGCGTCAAGTTAGGTCCAAAACTCTGTGAAAGAGATCGCTAAAATCTTGACCCTCGGGTTCTTTTGAGTGAAAACTTTTTTTTTCCTTCGCTCCCTAGAGCTAAAAATAAAATTGAATGCAGTTTTTTATCCGCTTACGTCCGTCTCATTCCGTTGAACTTTCTTTTTTCTTCATTGATTCGCTTTTCTTCGGCTGCTTCGTACTGTTTCATTGCGTTCTTATTCCTCGTCTCTCTGATGGATCTGTCCGTGTCCGACTCGCTTCCTGTTACTTGTTCCAATATGGGGATTTGCGTTTCTGGAACCTTTGGTCCGTTTAGGCTCTCTTTATCCAGATTTCTTTTGCATTATCGCCAATTGAAATTGGTCGCTCCATTGGGTCTAGGCATGCTGTGGCTCTAAGGTGTGATTAGGTCAGAAGGGAGGGATATAGGAAAACTGTTGATCATAGGAAAACTGTTTGCTTTAGGAAAACTGTTGATCATACAATCGGTTGCATTAATAGTAAGGCATCACAATCACTGAAATACTTATAACACAAGCAATACATATCAGTTCATCTGCACAACATACATCTTCTCACTTCAGCAGTCCCCTATGCTGATGACGTTAATTATAGGCTTCGTTTCGTTTCTCTTGAATAACTCCAAAAGCGGAGCGCAACTTCTCATATGTTGGTTTCGGTAGATGCTGGTTGAAACAGGATTATCTGCTAAACTCAGTGCTGCTATGTTGTCTCCATAGAGTTTAGTCGTTCCCTCCTGGCTAAAATTTGTATCTGAGATTAAACTGGCTTGCCAAACGCAATTCTCGTACTGCTGCTCCTAGAGCAATGTACTCAGCTTCAGCTGTGCTCTTCGATTCTGTTTGTTGTTTCGTACTTCTCCAACTAACTGGACAACCCCCTAATAAAAACATATAACCTGACACTGAATTTTTGTCACTCACGTCTCCTGATTACGCTAACGTACCTTGTGGAGAGATGACTGTTTTGTGTGCAAGTTTATCGGATCTTACTACATGTCTTGAACTTCTTCTTTCTGCTGTTCGTGTATCCACTGACTCTGTTCTAGAGAGAACATTAAGATTGCTTAAGCTTGCTTTCGTTGCCTGTTGTATCTTACCCGCGCTGTTAGATTTTCCTGAACTTCAACTGATCCATCGCGAATTCCTACTAGGTCCTTGGACACCATCAAAAACTCGATCGCGCATGACGAATCTCTGTAATTTGAAGTGTTCAACTTAAAAACTTCGATCTGGAGCGCATCAATGGAATCTGTCATTGTTGTACTTGTGTAATACTTGATCAACTCTGGGTCCATAACCTTTTAGCTTGGCTATGTGAAAACTGTTGATCAAACAATCGGTTGCATTAAACTGAGGCGTCACAATTACTGAATAACATATAATACATACAAAATATATCAGATCATCAACATAACATACATATAGTTACTTAACACTTTTACGGTGATCGCGAACGGTTCGTTATGATAAACTGATCGCAACTGCAAGTGGGTTAAAATTTTTGACCCGAGTGTCAGAAAACCCGCGCCAGAACTCCCATGCTAAAAAGTTTATTGCAAACCAGATAGAAAAAACAACAAAATCTGGCTACGGTTTCGTAAGAGACACGCTTTCCTGGTTGAAAAAAAGCAATTCGGAAAACGAATCCGAGAGCGAGTGGGTTTGTGAACGGTTTTGAGCTTCAGACAACCCCTGAGAGAAATCTCAAGGTAAGAAAACTACTCAATTTAGTTCACTCAACAAGAGTAGGTACGGGGCGAATGCAATTAATTTGGTTCTAAGAACATAAAAATCCAAAGTTTCGGTGTTAAACAACGTTTTGGGTGAAACAAACCAAATTTTAGGTCGAAATTTTCGGGAGTATTCAAAAGTTTTATAAGTTCTAATAAAATTTGGAGATGCAAACTCAATAGTTTTTGTTTCTACGATTTTGGAACCTTTGGTCAAGTTTTAGTTCGGTTTGTCCTCAAATTTCATTGTACAAACTTTACCGCAGCAAAAACGGGTTTAAATTTATTGTTCTTACAACTTTCAGCTGTTTTGGTACCCTTGAAAATTTTAGTCTTCGATGTCAAGAACTGTCATTAGCATGAAGCAACTGATGTTTTCTGCCTTTGGGTTTTGGTTCACTGGGATAATACCTTTTGGTTCACCTTTGTTTTCTACCACTGGGATAATACCTCGGTTTTGTCTACCTCTTTTTTTAGGTCGACCAATTTAATTTTCCGAGCGCGCATAGCTTGAGGACCATATTTTGTGAAAAACGTTTTGCGCCGCAGTCAAAATTTTTGGAAATCAGGCCAAAAAAGGTGATTTTTTGTTTTTTCTAACTTGTTTTTTTTTTGGGACAGATGCTCTTGTTTTTTCTCTAAAATTAGGTTTTTTTCTCACAAAAATTCTTTTTTTTCCAATAAAGTAAAATTTTCCGAGTCGGGGCTCCAAATAATCCTGAAAAGGACGTACTTTTGTTGAAAATAATGACAGGCAATTTCAACTTTTCATCAATTCTTTTTGTGAACCATTTTTTGAACAAATTCTAAACCCAAATCAGCTGCTAAAATATTTGAATAAAAACCGAAACTAGAAATGAAATAGTTCAATTTCTAGATTCTAAGGTTAAAGGGTTTTCTTTGTTTTAAAATTTTTTTTGATAAAAGTGGCCCCAAAAGTTTATTAACAAAAGCCATAAACTATACCAATTAACTGTAGGTTAGCACACGCTAACATTTATGTTATGATGCTCGAATCTTAGGAAAAAATTTACTTTTCTTATCAGTATATATTCGCTAAAGATTTATCTAACCGGTATCCCCAGCTTTAGCTTTTGTCCAAGGCTTTCAAGCCTAAAGCAAAATATGGAAAACATACTAAGCGGTTAGCAAATACAAACAACACGGTTACAACTACTATAAAAAAAAGCTTACTGCGCAAAAAATCCGTGATGGCAATTAAACCGACAAAACCACGCAGCCAAACGAAAGTCCGACAATCAATTTTTGGTTAGGTACATGTGTGGAAACAGGCGCAGCATGGTGCAAAGAGGGCAAATGCAAACTGGAGACAGATAAGTGTGTAGAAGGATGCTGCTTCCCAAAATAACTAACAACTCCCTAATTACACCACTAATCATAGTTTTTGCTACAGCAAAAGAAAAGACACAAATTGTTCAACGTTTATCAACCAAAGAATTGAAGTTTAATCAAAAATTTTTCATTTATTTATTCACTGATTTCGAGAGCATCCCTCTTAATGTGTCAACGAGCTCGGAAAAACATTAATACGAGTCTGATTTGCTTGTATTTTGAATCGGGTGTTAGTTTTAGGTTTCCGCAGTTGCGACCTAAATTCGGAATGTTTCGGCTTTTTCAACCAAACTTTGATGTATCGAGTTTGTTGACAAACAAATGCGTTCAGCTTTTTTAGACCCAGTTTCATTATCATTGATTGTCTCGTTCAAAAATTGGAATGATCCAAAAAATTGGGACATTTTTTGCTTAATGCTTCTAAGTTTTGAATTTTTTCAATATAAAAAGAAAGCTTTAAGTTATAATCTGCATTGAATGTCAATTGTCTTGAAATAAGAAAGCACAAAAAACGATTCAATAGAGCTATCAAATTATCAAAACATCGGGATGTTATTAGATTTTTTGGTCAATCAATGATGTATTTATTGCAATTTAACACACTTTTTGTGGAAAACAGCCTGAAAATTTCTTATTAACGACCTCTGTTTCAAATTTTTCGCTAAGATTTTTAATGTTTCGCAATTGGAAAAAGTAGTGATTTGAAGCGCACCAGAAAAATGCTTGAAACTGATCATGAAAATTTCGAGGATCTGAAAAATTCTCTTTAAACATACTCAAGCAGTTGGTATGGGCTACATAAGCTGCGCTGTTTCACGGCTTGTTTAAAACTTTGAAGATTTGATTCTGATGCTGACGGCGTAACACGAATTATGATACCGCAAATTATTTTTTTCTAAATCGGTTGGGAGATACGGGGTGGGGTGTTAATGGTTTGTGCAGATGGGGGATTGGGTCTGATGTGGTTATGGAAGGGAGTGTAAGTAATTCCGATATTCATTTGAGTACCTTCCTTGCCTGTAAAACTATGACAAGAAGAACACTGAATGAAAACTTTAGTATAGATCTAAAAGGGGAGCTTCTACGGTTTGTCGGAACGGTTCGTTAGGATATTGGATCGCAACCGTAAACGGGTTAGTTTCTTCAGCTTGAGTGTCAGGCAACCCGTGGCAAAAATCCCGAGCTGAAAAATCATTGCGAACCAGAGAAAAAAAAACAAAGTCGGGTTACGGCTTGGTGAGAGACACGCTTTCCTGGATGAAACAGCAATTCGAAAAACGAATCCGAGACGAGTGGGTTGTTTGAACGTATTTGAGCTTCAGACAACCCCTGGATGAATTCTCGAGACAAGACAATTACTTAAAAAAGTTCACTCGACGAGTAGAACGACGGGGTCGAGGTAATTATCTTGAATTTTTAAAAATTAAAAATCCAAAGTTTCGGTGTTTTTCGATATTTTAGGCGAAACAAATCAAATTTTGGGTCGAACTTCTTCGGGAGTATTCAAAAAATTTTTAATTTTTTTTTTTAAATTTAGAGATGGAAACTTTTTTGCTTTTGATCTTAGGATTTTGGAATCTTGGGTCAGGTTGTGCTTTGATTTGTACTCAAATTTCATTGTACAAAACTTACTGCAGCAAAAACGGGGTTAAACTTAATGTTTCTACAATTTTTAGCTCTTTTGGTACCCATGAAATTGTTAGTCTTCGATGTCGTGATCTGTCATCAGCATGAGGCAACGGATGCTTTCTATCATCTGTTTTGATTCAGCTACCGCCGGAATAAGACTTAGAGGATATAGAGGATTTCACTCATAAAAGTAGCAGTCTGGTTTGTGACCTGTGTGATGTCTCTCAAGAATGTACTGCAATAATTTTGATTTGTTGTCCGATGGAATGGTTTCTGAAAGCGAAATAATTAATTAAAATGTTGGGCGGAAATAAAATGTTTAGCGCGGAAATTATAGTAAATGCACATAAACTGATCCTTTTTTTGTAGTGGAAAACTATCTTTTTTCTCTAAAATCACCCTTTTTTCCGAAAAAAAAATCCTTTTTTTTTCAATAAAATAGACTTCCCGAGTCGCGGCACTAAGCAATCATGAACAGTAGGACGTAAATTTATTGAAAAATAAAGAAAGACAATTCAATTCATGAATCTTTGGAAGTCATTTTCAATTTTCTTTGTGAACAATAATTTGAACAACATCTAAACGCACAGCAGAAGCTGGCTGAAATATAAATAGCTCAAAAAAAATCAGAAATTAGACATAAACTAGTTCGTGTTTAACATTCCAAGCTTAAAGGGTTTTCCAAATTTTAAGTAAGATTTTGACTAAGTAAGGTTTTGAGTAAAATTGACTAAAAAGTTGTTTAGGAAACGCCTAAGTTACAGTAATTAATTGTATGTTAGCGTTGTTTGAATGCGTTCAGATTTGTTAGACCCTGTTCAGGTATGATTGATTGTCTCGACCAAAAATGGAAGAATAAAAAAATGGGAGATTTTTCGCTTAATGCTTCTAAATTTTTTCAATTAAAAAAGAAAGCTTCAAGTTTTAATCAGCATTGAATTTCAGTTGTCTTGAAATAAAAAAGCACAAAAAATGATTCAATAGGGCTATCAAATTATCAAAATATCGGGACGTTACTAGACTTTTTGGTCAATCAATGATGTATTTATTGCAATTAAACACACTTTTTATCGAAAACAGCCTGAAAGTTTTTAATTTAATACCTCTGTTTGACATTACGAGGCCAAACTGTGCATTTTGTGCATTGTAAGCGGATTCCGCAACAAGGACGCGCCCTTCATTCTTCTTTTGTTCTTTACTATCCTTTGATTGTTCCGACTAAATTTTTCACATGTTTAAAGACTTTTCCCTGGAATCCAGGAACATACAGACACAAAATCCAGTGCACAGTTTGGCCTCGTAATGGAAATGTTTCGCTAAGATTTTCAAAGAAACTCGATTGGAAAAATAGTTGATTGAAGCGCAACAGCAAAACGCTTGATTGAAGCGCACCAGCAAAACGCACCAGTAAAACTTTTTGTGGAAAACAGCCTGAAAATTTCTTATTAACGACCTCTGTTTCAAATGTTTCGCTAAGATTTTTAATGTTTCGCAATTGGAAAAAGTAGTTATTTGAAGCGCACCAGAAAAATGCTTGAAACTGATCATGAAAATTTCGAGGATCTGAAAAATTCTCTTTAAACATACTCAAGCAGTTGGTATGGGCTACATAAGCTGCGCTGTGTCACGGCTTGTTTAAAACTTTGAAGATTTGATTCTGATGCTGACGGCGTAACACGAATTATTATACTGCAAACTATTTTTTTCCAAATCGGTTAGGAGATACGGGTTGGGGTGTTGATGGCTTGTGAAGATGGGGGGTTGGGTTTAATGTGGTTGGAAGGGGATGGGGTCTACTCGTGGATGGGAATAACGTGGGTGGGGTAGGTGGGGTAGGTGGGGTAGGTGGGGTGGCAGCACTTTTGACCTCGAAAACCGATTATTTTCGGTTATTATCTATATAACCTCGGGTAAGTAATTCCGATATTCAATTGGGTACATTGCCTACAAAATGAGCACCATCAAGTTTGAATTTTCATTAAAAACCGCTTGACCTGTAGGGGTGAGGCAGATGAGGGGTGGATGCTTGTAGATGTTGGGATAAATGTGGGGTCGGAGGTAAAGTTAGGGGTGTTCAACTTGGGCATTTAAGTTAAAAAATCCTGGGATTAAAGTGTTAGTGATATGGATATGTAAAAATTAATCAAATGGGAGTAGGTTTAGAAATCGAATAGACTGTGAATAATGAGCGAAAAAGCTGCAAGAAAAATGAAGAAATTGTGGTTAAGTTATAAAAAATTATACAAATTATAATCCATTATAATCCATGAAAATGGATTTTAAATGGAATTTAATCGCATCCAAAATTAATGGATGATAATGGATTATAGTCGAATGCATGGTCCCAAAGTGCAACTATAATAGATTGTAATGGTAGCATTTTAGATCACAAAAATCGATTATGATCGATTATTTTCCATGTAATCTCAATTCGGGTAAGTTATTCCGACACTCATTTGCCTACAATGCCAATAAAATGAACGCAATCAAGTTTAAAAATTTCACCAAGATTCGCTTGACCTTATTGATGGAAAAAATACTGCAATCATTTATAATTTACATGCTCCGCTAAACTATTGCAAACTAACTTATGAAGTCATTTGAATTTAAGTTGCATATGAACTACATCACCTTGTTTCTGGTTGCGGGATAGCTTATAGCTTATATCGTCATAATAAGCATAAATGTCCTACTGGTCGCATTAATGGGGGGGGGGTTTAAAAGAATTTTTGACCAAATTTTCTGCGCCTCAGACAAAATTCTGAAAAAAAACAGGGCTTTTCCCTTAATATTAGTAAATATTGGCGCCAAAGGCGCCTTTAGAAACATTATAGGCTCAAAAAAGGATATCACAATCCTTTGGGTCGGCATTAAGTCGAATCCGTGAGGGTGGGGAGAATGGAACGTCCGCCCCCCTTAAATCCGCCCTTTATCTCGTTCTTTTTATTTTTTTTCTCTTGCTTAAACGTCTAGTTTCATCATCCAAACTAATCGCCTCATCTGTATCGGTTATTTTAATAAAATAAAACGGTTAAAAGGCTCATGTTAAATTATCGGAAAGTTGGGTCATGAAAATGGATTAAACTTGCAGACAATTTGCATCAAAACACACATCGCAACAAGATCCAACTCGCAACCGAAAACATAATCCAATCATAACGAGGCTAATTTTGTGTCTGTATTTTCGTGAATTCCAGAAACTTATCTTTGAACATGACCCAATTTTACAAAAAATCCGTGGATTCCGCGTACAAATAACTGTAAGAAAAATTTGTCGACATATTCGTTGTGTCGCAGTTTCCGCAACAAGCGAATATAGCTAGTTGTTCTGGATTCCGCAACTTTAAGTGAAATCCGCAAAATGTCAGTGAATTCCGAATTTTGAGCATTACTGACCTTGCATATGAACAATTAAAATCTAGAGCTGGAATTTTTATCTTTATCACTGCGAAATTTAAATGCAAGGACTTGATCATTGTCAGCGGAATCTACGAACAAATCTTAAAACATTGGTTAACTAAATTGGTGGATGTCATCTTTTAGTATTTTGGATACATACCCAGCAAAAAAAAATTTTGATCATAGTTTTGGAAAGCCAACACTGAATAAATTGGAGTCATTGGGTTGAGAGTGGTTAAAAACAAAACGCGCAGCATATTGCCGAATTAGGTCAATAACTGGGATCTGTTATAGATTCCACAAACACGGTTGCAGAATCCGCAAATTCGCCTATTTTTGGAGAAGTTTTGAGCTGTACAGTATTTTAGGTAATAGTTTTTGGAATCCAAAACAGCAAAGAAAATCAAAGAAAAGTAGCAATGTTGCGGGTTCCATAACAAATTTGACTTTGGCTGTTTGCGAAATCCGCTTGCAATGCACAGAATGCCCAGTTTGGCCTCGTAATGATCAGAATACAAATCAAAATGAAATACAACTCGCAATAAAAAACAACTCGCAACAATAAAAATAATACAATTGATAACTAAAGATATTATGCCAGAAAATACTCAAAACAAAAAAACAATACGCAATGAAAATCGAATCGCAACAACAGAAAACTTGCAACAAAAAAATAATACGCAATAAAAAGCGAATCGCAACAACAGACAATTTGCAGTAGAAGCGAACTGGCATTGAAAGACAACTGAAAAACAAACACAACTAGCAAAAAATATATCTCGCAATGAAACACCGCTCTCAGCAAAAAAAAATCGCCTCAAATGACAGCTGGGACTAAAAAAAATATTTCGCATAAAAAGAAAACTATTAGTTAAAATTTTGGGTGATGTTAAGTTATCAGTTAAAAAGGTCATAAAACTGGATGATAAAGGTTATTTTTTTCATAAAAATATAAATTAAGTCCGGGCTTCCTAACTTTTAAAGCAAATGGAACAAGAATAGAAAAGAAAATAGAGCCCCTTGGTTGACAGAACTCGTAAAAACACAGTTTAAAAATGCACTCTTTGGCAAATTAAATATAATGTTGCTAGTAGTAACTTTATATACTCTGAAAAAGTTTATTTCAGTACAAAAATTGCTTCGTGATCGAAAAAAAAAACAGATTTTTTAAGGCCAATTTCGAATTAATTTATATAATAGGACATTAAAAAAATCCTGGCATTCAACTTTCATATATGGGAGTTGTATAATAAACATATACTCCAAAAAAGTTCAAAATTTGCTGATATCGAGTTTTTTGAAGTTCATCAACACTGACTGCTTTGCCTGCCATTTTTAGGTTCATTCTTTGATTTTTTCACAAATTTTATGACCAGAAATATTTTGGAAAAAATGTTTATCATACAAGTTCGATATAAAGAAATTGTAAGATCGTACACTTGAAGTATGGAATTATATTACAATGATTTTTGGTGATGGAATTGTATGGTAGGCATTTTTGGTGTATGGAGGTCAAACCGGGCAAAAAATAAGTTTTGGAATTCATTCAAAAAAGCATTTGAAAATATGTTTATTGTACTTCGATTTTTTACAGTGGTGTACGAGTAACAGTTACCACTCCCAAATTAGAACCAGTCCTTTCAGATTTATAAAGAAGAATTTTTGATTTCGACAAAAGAAGGCGCGTATCAAATAAAACTATAAAGATGAAAGATGTTCTGAGTACTTCAAAAACTGTGCAAAAAACCACTTGCAACTTTTTGAAAAAAAAACAGTTCAGTTCAAAAACAGTTCAAAAACAGTTCAAAAACCACTGGCCGTTGGTATGCACTTTTTGGAAGTTTTGATTAAAAACAAGGTTTTTTGCGCTAACCGATCTCCCAATTACGATTTATTGGCGTCCAAAAAGCCTTTAAATTAAGAGTCGTTTCAGCCAAAAGATAAGATTTGTCGTGAAATTTACCAAAGGTGCTTGTGCTTTTTGGGTTGTGAGGGAGTCAAAATCTGAGGAGGAGGCGATTTTGTGAGCAACAAGAGCAAGAAGCTAATTATTCATTTTCACTTTATTATTGATTTTTTTAATTTTTTGGTTGAAATGATGTATCAGAGGTCCATTTCAGTTTTTCCCTGGTGGAGCTGATTGACTGAAAAAGGCTTTTTATTCAAAACGTAATTTCGGCGAGTGATACATTTTTCGATATTATGTTTTATATTGAGATATACTCAACTATTTATACCTTGTCTGATAAATTTAGTTTTCGTCGCTGGACTATCCCGGGTCTAGGTGCTCGACTTATGCGACTAAAAATCCACGGTTGACTTTCATTTTTAAGTCGAGCACTAAGTCGAAACAAACCCAATTTTGGTCGAGAAAGTCGAAACCTACACACTTTTGGTCAAGAAAATCGAAACATAGGTCAAGAAAGTCAAAAATTAGGTTGAGCATAGTCGAAACAGATCGAACAAAACCTAATTTGTTTCAAAGTTTTATATAAAAAAAAATATCCTCAAATATCAACATTATCAGTTTCAGTCCAGATTTGTAGAAAAAAATATAATCAAAACTCGGAGTTAAAACTCGGAGAATCTTCAAATTGATAAAAAATAGTTCCCGATGGAGAACATACCCAATTTCGATCGAAAAAGTCAAAACCTACCTCGAGCACAGTCGAAACATAGGTCGAGCACAATCGAAACATTCGTCGAGCACAGTCAAAACATAGATCGAGCAGATTTTTTTTATTTTTTGGTACCGTTCTCGCAGACTGTGCCAAAGAAACATTAAAAAAGAGAGAATTTTATAAAGGCGTAAAAGAAAATGTCTAACTATCTGATCTATGCGATTGATATTAAAAAGTATGACGTGCTCAATCTAAAAATTTAAAATTTCAAAGCCAAAATTTGAAATAAAAAATAAAATCAGATGTGTTTTACTGAGAAACCAAAATAGCCTTTTGAACTGTGTTTTGGAGCAGCCACAGCCCAAAAATGCTGCGAAAAAGTTTCTTTGTTTGTCCAGAAAGTCGAGACAGTCGAAACATACCCATTTTTGGTCGAGTAAATAGAAAACATCTATGTGGGGACAAAAAAACAAAAAAAAATTTTTTTAAATGTCGGCCGAGACAGCCGAGAAAGTCAAAACATATCAAATTTTGGTCGAGAAAGTCGAAACAGACTCAAATTTGGTCTGGAAGTCGAAGCCTACCAAAATTTGGTCGATAAAGTCGAAACATAAATTGAGCACCTCGACCCGGGATGCTGATCATGAAGAAAAAGATAATTTGAGCATCTGTTAACTGAAAAAACATTTTGAGATAATAAAATCTAGAAAAAATTGCCCATTGTTACCCAAGGTTTCCCACAGTGTCAGCGGTAAATCTTCGGTCCCCAAGCTCTATGAGCATACCACATTTTAAAACTACCCATGCTAAAGATTGCAGCCCAAATTGACACGGGTTTGTCTCTTGACGAGATGAGGGTATTAGGTGAAGCAATTTTGGCCTAGTTTCTCATTTGCCAGGTGGTCTACTGGTGTACTGTGGTCCAATCAATGGAGTCATATGTATGCTTATTGATGTCTTCGAACAAGATATTTTGCCGAGTTGCAACCCTGCAGACTACTTGCTAGACTGGGTCAAACGTGCAAAAAAAACAATTCGAATTAAAGCAAGGATGCATCGGTATGGTAACGCCTCAAGAGTTGATAATTATTAAGCGTAATGAACGCAGTGAGTACTCTTATATAGGTCATGCTGATTTTTTGTTTAATTTTCAGGAAAAAGTCTTAAAATTTGTTCACGCTCAGTTTTGGTTTTTCGCAGTTTGACTTTTTGTGGTTTGTGATTTTTTAAAGTTCAGTGAGAACCGGACTTAAAACATCTATTACGTAAGACATTTCAACTCAGGTAGTCGATATCTTCAATGGGGTATAAATTTTTTTGTTGAAAGTTTTTTTATTTCAATCGGCGAAAATTGACAGAAGAAAAAAAATCACACCAAAAATATAAATTCCGTTTTCTTCGAAAGTCGGAATAATCAACAGAAAATTGATATTCAATTTCTTGAGCATTATGCTAAAGCAGGCTGTCACATATACAAAACTAATAGTAATTTTTTTTTACTTTTTTGCTATTTCATATTGAAAAACGTAATTTCCTAAGGTTTTTGTGCAGTTTGTACTAACAATTATGTCAATAGTCAAAACGTTCTTCAACTTTTGATTATATTCAAAAAGGCAAAAATGCCTAAAAAGCTATTGCTTTCTTGAGATACTTGATTAAACTCAAAACTACTGCCAATCAAAAATTAGTCATTTTTTGGTATGCTTTTTTGAGAGGACAACGCGTATGCTGAAAGAATTAGCATTTGATCCAAGAAAGTTTTGGTTCGGAAAGCAAAAAATTAGAAAAAATCCTAAAAGTCTTAAAAAACCTATATAAGTTGACGACAAACTTTCAAATGCTGTCAAAAAAAACCAACTTTCAATCTAAATGAATCTTTTAAGATGAAATACAAGGACCATGGCCTCAAAGAAAGCTAACTGATACCTTTTGATGTCTATACCAGATATTAGTTTAATGGTAACCCTTAATACTAAGCTTTTTTTAAGTCGTGCTTGTTATTTTTTGTCGTATGGGCCACCAACTCAATCTCTTCAAGTTTATGAAATAAATGATTATTTTCGGAAATTTTTGTACTTTTCATTTAGCATAGAGCTGAATCAGTGTAATCAAATTAATTATAGATACATAAAAGTTATACATAACGCACTACATAAGAAAAAGATATAGAATTTTATTACGAAAACTCAAAATGTTACATTGATACTTAGTGCGCAAAATTAACTTAGGCTAGAACAATCTCCACATGACTAAGAAATCTGAGCCTAAAAATAAAGGTATCAAAAATTTGTTCGGAACATAAAAATCATCAGACTAAATGCTTTTTCTGTTAGTTAACTAAATGATTTTTCTGTTAGTTAACTAGTTTAACTAATTTTTGAACACATCAGACATAATTCGAATACGGTAGCTGTTAAAAAAGCAAACGAACTATTAAGATAATATTTTTTGAAGCTAGTTTTGATACTATGTGTGATTATTGATATAAAAATGCTTTAGTTGCGGCCAAATGGGGATGTAAGCTAAGTTTATTGGATGGGATTAATTTTCTCAAAAACCTAAAAAGTTTTCAGCATTTAATTTAAAGTTTAAACTCATTATATGAATAGCGAAACTTTTAAATAACATAAGAATTGAATTAACCCTGGCTAAGTTTTAATCAGAATGTACTAATTGATCAAGATATCATCACAGCCACAAAGTCAACCAGAACCATTTCGATTTCCTCAGCCAACTTTGTTTTTAACACAGTAACATCCTTTCATGTTGAGAAATTTTTATTTTTTCCAAATGCCCTTCATGCCTATGATTCTTATTGTGTTCTTAAACGAATCAACTCCTATCATATTAGAAAATACCTAACAAGCGTACCAAATTCTATCAAAAAGATCAGTATGTATACCATTCGAAGAAATAGTTTTTTTTCTGATACAACAAGGGCGATGCTGGGAAGACTAAATATCTGAAAATCATTTTCAAAGCATGAGTATTTTACCTAATTTTTTTCTTTTTAACAAAGAAGTCTTGAAAAATACCATTAAAATTATTCATATTCCGTGTTAGATTTCCAAGTTTATCCTGAAATTCTGGAATTTCAAGTTTTTCCTGTTCTACCGAATATCTGAAAATCATTTTCAAAGCATGAGTGTTTTACCTAATTTTTTTCTTTAACAAAGAAGACTTAAAAATTACCATTAATGTTATCCATATTCTATGTTAGATTTTCAAGTTTTTCTTCTTTTCCTGTTTGGTTTGCCATTGTTTTCTCAAAGTAATACAAAAGTACTAAGTTGAGTTAAAAAAAACTATCCGCAAAGACTATCCGCAATGAAACAGTTTTCGTTATCTCAAAAAATTACTTGTGAGTTGAGTTTAAATTTACGAGCAACCATTTTGCAATTATTTAAAAATGAAGATTGCAAAAAGGCATAGATTTTTTAGATGCCATCATTTTTTTTCAATAAAATCTTTGATCACCATTTGAGACGTTTTCTGGTTGAATGTCCTGAGTTTTGTGATGGTAATCATCAGGTGTTAAACATCAGTTTCTGTTATTGCTCGGAGTCCTCGCGACAATCAATTGGTCAAGCCCTTCAAAGTAATTTTATTAATCGAATATGGATAGTATTTTGGCATACAAAAAAACACACAAAGGAAATCAAGAGTGAACGTGAAGATTTATTTGGCTACATTTCATTAATTTCTGAATTATTATGGTATTTAAATATGCCAATAGCTTCAATTTTTCTTTAAAATTGTTTGAAGGGAAGCTAAATGAGTGAAAATTTGATCTGAAGTATCAAAAAAAATAATAACTTTTTTTCTAGTATCTGGTCGCTTTTAGATGCCTATAATAATAACAAAAACAACTAAAATTCTACTTCAAACTTATAATATCAGCTATTGATTTTGCGAAAGTTTCAATCTGCAAACTTTTTAGTTAGTATGAGAGCATTTTGATTAGTTTGCAATGCTTGACTCTAACTACCCGGATTGACCAAAAATGCTATACATACAATTTTTATATATGGAAAAATGCTAGACATACACTTTCCATACAATTCCATACGTATAGAAAATTGCATGAAAAATCTATGATTAGTATTTTTTCATATATGGAAATTGTATGACTAGCATTTTTTCATATATGGAAACTGTATGACTAGCATTTTTTCGTAAATGGAAATTATATGACTAGTATTTTTTCACATACGGAATTTGTAAAATTAGAATTTTTTCATTTTTGAAAGTTTTCTGATTAGCATTTTTTAACAATTAGAAATCCAGCAAAATGAGGCAAAAACTATTTTAATTCCCACTCCATACGGCGAGCATTCTCTGAACAGAGAAGAAAAAACCAGAGAAAGTTTTTGTTTTCTCATAGTAAAATGTCCTCACACGCTGAGAAAGCAGAGCAGTTCTCAATATTATCCTAGGGGGACTCCATACAAGGAGGAACTGCTTCAGAAAAATTAAGAAAAAACGTGTTAGCTAGCTGAGTAATCCAAAACAAGAAACAGTCCACTAGAGGCACCAATTTTTCCTGGATTTCTTCTCTTCCAATCACATCTGACTTCAACATCTAAAGCAGTTCCCTATAAAATACAATTATTTGACACTTAAATTGAAAAATTGAAACAAACTTTTTAACATTAAAAAACATTAAAACATAGAAATCCTAAGTTTTACTCACGTGAAATTATCAACTTTTGAGATCATTTTTGGAATCATGTATGAAAATATGCAGTCAAAAATAACTTCAAAGCTTGATCAAACTCATTTTGCAAAAATGTATGAAATTTGTCTGACTAGCATTTTTCCAAAGAATAAGTGTATGAAATTGTATGATTAGTTTTTTTGGTCTATGGAGGTCAACCCGGGTGTTTTCTGCGTTTAGAAATAAATGCAGCTCTTCAGTCGAGGTTGACATGGTATCCAATTGCGCTACAGCCTATTTGCACCATAAACAAAGTCAACATATGAGTAATAAAGTGGTGAATGCATAAAAAATGAACGAAGTTACCCATAAAAATTACGCAATAAATGCTCCAATTGAATTTGAACTTTGGAAAACAATCATTCATAAAATACTTTTGGACTTCATTCCATATGTTTCAAATTACCCACAGCCAGTGTTTTTTTTATTGAACATCCCAGCTCAGTATAGAGTCTGGAGCAGCGTATTAAGCAAAATAAAAACAAGTTGGGAGTTGACTGGATGAATCATACGAATAATTGTACACGTACCTGTTTTATAGAGGCGTAGCATATCTTCGAGCAATGTTCAGCCAATTCCAACACAAGTTCGACAAGTTTCTTAATATTGCCATGGGACCAACTTTGTTCGAGGAGAAGTGTGCATATAAGCTGAAACCTGTCGTTGCTCTTGTGCTCTTGAACCGTGTTAACCACTGACGAATCCCCAGTAGTGATAAATAAGTGCTGTATTGAAGTTTTACTTGACGAAGTTCGTTATTTTTAAATGTAAGACTAGACAATTCTTCCAAGTCGGGCTAGTTCTTTGACTAGACGGCCCTTTGATCAGACTACATAACGTGAAGTTGAATTGACCGGGGTGAATTTTTGCGATCATCTCGATCAGATTGGGACTTCATCGACCAAATCTGAATACCTTTGACTAGTTCTTTCAACCGCGTTTTGATATGTATCTATATGCTTTCAGTTAAAATTTGATAAGCTTCAATCTGGCTTTAAACTACAATTGAAATCTAGTTTTGGTTCAAATTATCCTTTTTTCGCTATTTTGCTTTCGGAATTTACTATTTCTGTTTTTCTTTTGATTTCCATTATCGCGAATATCGAGCTCAATTCAAGTTTCATTCCGATTTCATTTAAAAGTTTGTGTTCTCTTAGACTGATTATACTAACTCGCTGGACTCCAGGATAGATGTATTTATCGGGTGTTGTCGTCCTGTCAGTGAGAAAATAGAACAGAAAATAATTTACAAAAAATTGCCGGATACAATTTTTCGAATCTAATACCAAAAAAAACTTTCCACAGCGCGCTTAAGCAGTTCAAAAATAACAATCATCTGCCATAGTATTTCTATACACTCCTTTTCAGTTTTTCTTTAAAATTTCTATTAAATCTATTCCAAAAACTCAAATCCTAACTAAAATTTGGTTAAAATTAACCAGTTTTGGAAGGTCATGCTGTATATTTATAAACAAGAACTATAGACACACAATAGATTTAAATTTTCTATGATTGAAAATTTGCTCATCAGTTTTCTGTGGCGCTGGATTTTCAACCAAGTCCCCCACTTGAGACTAGATGCAAGAAAATTCATCAGAACTTTAAGGCACTGACTGAACTTCAGGTTAAGGTAAACATATCCTCCTGGTTAATTTTTCTTAAGCATATGCATCTACTCTTTCTGATCTTTTAGCTTTGTTGCGGCATGCTCCTTGACAACTTTTTTCTCGGTTTCTACAGAGCCTTCGCCTTGTCTCGAGACAAATTCAAGACTCTCTTGCAGTTACTTGTTTCCTATTCGTAAACTAGGTTCTCTTGATCCGCCTGATCGGGACTAATTTCCGGTTCAGAGAGTTGTTGGGGGTTCCCTGAACGACAAATCTTTTGTTCAAGTGAGTATTTCTGGATCCCGGAGTAACATATCCTAAATATGTGACGCGGAACTCAGAACTTTGCAAATGTCATCCTAAATCGCATTCCTATGTGGGTACGAAATCTTGTTTCCGATCCCTGTTTATGTTGCTGGCTTATCCTAAGTCGTAAAGGTGCAAGGACATATCTAAATTCTCCAAAAAGCGGGCATGATTACCTACCGTAATTGAGAAGCCGAGATGTGTTTCGAATTCCCTTTTGGACTTATGATTGAGATCAAAGTGCATTTCATTAGACTTTTTGAACCACGTTTTTAATTAACTTTTTATATGTCAATCTATTTATATGTCAATCTGTTTTACTATTTATATGTCAATATTTAAAATTGCTCTAAAAATTACTTTGAAAATTTGATATTGTAAATTTGAAACAAATTTTGAAGATGAGGAGTAAATAGTCTCCTCCAGGGTTTTTGATTGACGTCCAGGCTAAAAATTTTGTTAAAAGAATTTTTTGAAATAACACGTGACGAGTCGTAAGACGAGTTTTCAGTTTCAATTCATCTGGTCATTTGCAAAAAATGGCCATTTAAATTTAATTGAAAGTTTTCTTTTCATTAAACTTCTGTAAAAAAGCTGAGCATTTATGCATTCTTTAACAAAGCTCTTTTCTTTGTATAGGATTTTTGCTGATGTAACTCGAGTCAATTGATTTAAGCTTTTCTCATATCATTTTGAGTGTGATGTTTTTTTGAAAGTCTAGAGATTTTGCTGATGTCGCAAAGCGATTTCACGTTTTTAACTTGTTGAAATTTCTCTGCCGATCAGAGTTGTTACTTTGACAATTCTGCTTGATGACTGACTTAGAAGTGAGTGAGTGGTTTAAAGTTGTCGCTGTCTCCTTTGGCGCTTTTCTCCTTGTGATTGCTATGAACATACTTTGGATCTACTTAACAATCTCTCGCCCCCCCCCCCCGCCCCCCCCCCCCCCATTCGGTTTGGGATCGACGAATTTGTAAGTTAAAACTAGTTTTTCAGAAAAACTTTTTCATCCAACTCATCAGCGCTAGATTATATCTTTGAAACAGTCTTTGAAACAGTCTTGTCTTCTAACTAAGATACTTCTTACTCATGGATCGATTTCTTAAACTTATGTGAACTGACTGACGGGTCTGAGCTGACGTTTAATGAAAGGTTTCAAGGAAACTAGGAAAAGTTCATATAAGAGTAGGTTATAGCGTGATGATCAAATTGTGGAGTGGTAAATGGGGAAAACAGACAAGAGGAAGAGTTACCTTGTTAAGGACGGGCAAGTTTAACAGTAAAAGGTTTAAAAAAAGCGGCTAGCTCCAAAAAATTGAGTTTTTGTTAGGTTAGGGTGTTATATAGGATTAACATAGCTAATAGAAATTCCGGCTACTTAACCTTGGTCAATAGTATTCTTCGGAAGAAGAATAAACTAGGAGAGAAGACTGTAGGATCGATGATCTTAACACTTTTTGACAAATAAGGAAGTCGTGTTAAATAGCCTTAGCTTGGATTTGTAAGGGATTAAAATTGTGTGATACGCTAGTTTATAATCTTAGTGGAGTGACTGCAAGGCTAGGGTAAACAAGAAAGAAAAATCAAAGTGTGGACTTTGGTCGAAGTTTTAATTTGGGAACAAATATCTCTAAAAAAAACACAGTTAACTTAACATACGAGCGTGCAGGCACTTTTATCAGGTCGTCCAAGCCATCAATTATTTTGCGGGGCTAACACTGCGGGGCTAACTTTTTGCGGGGCATAATCGGTTTAAAAATGACAGTATTGCTGGCCATAGTTAGCCAAAAAGGAGGGAAGATTGCTACAAAAACCAAAGCACCGGAGTTCCAGTGGTATTTTTCCGGCGCCTGGTGCTGGCATTACCTGTAAAATTTTTTAGTTAGTTTATCATTTTTGTGATATGATAGGCAATGACGAAGGACATCATCTTTTTTAATTGATACAAAACCAACGATTGGTTAGGAAATTAGTAGCACTTTGGGGAAACACCCCTTAGACCGGAGTTTTTCAAACACTGAGCGGGAGCATAAAATCCTCACCCCACACGCCAAATAAAGAACACAAGGATAAATTTCGCTCCTTGTAATAAATCGTTTATGGCAAGTAAGCTTCTTTCAACCAATTTGAAACGATTTCTAAGACGGATTAAATCCCCGCTTACACGTTAATAGTGCGAAATAGATCGCGCGTATATTGTCCCAAATTGGCCAAAATTGCAATCTTCAAACCTCCATAACTTAACAAAAAAAGATCACAGGTTTAATTTTTTTTGCAAATTTAAGCTCAGGTCAACAATACCTTCAATTTGATATAAAAATACTCCGTCAAAAATGGCTAGCTAAAAAGTTGAAATTTGTCTGAAGAAAAAAAACCCACTCCGAGTACAAATATTCCGTTACATTAGTATGGAAAGTCAGAACAAAAACATGGGTGGCTAAACATGACCGACTGGGAATTCATATCTTGTAATTAATGAACATTAAAAATGATGTCGGCTTAGCCTTATATGGGCGACTGCGAGATCGAACCATTTCGATGTGAGAAACTTCGTCTGAAACTAATCGCCGTTTTCGGCAATTGCAAAATTGAAAATGGCATCTTATTTATTTTCCAACAGAAATTTGAAATTAAACAATGTAATAGCTTGAACCTCAAAAATGCTTCTGGATGGTAATAAAAAATTCAAATTTTGAGAAACACATTTGACTTTTCTTTGTTAAATTGTATACAGAGAAAAAAGTTAGCAAAACTGCTCGTATCAAAGCAAGCCACTGATTGTTCCGACTGCCTTTTAAGGTCTATGGAGCAAAAATAACACAAAAAATTAAATGGATCAAAATAAAAATGATTTTTTTTTGAATTTGAGATTTTTGCAAAAACCATCCCCCCACACGCCATACAAAGTACAAAGTGATAAAATTCGCTCCTAGTAACAAATCATTTATGGCAAATAAGCTTTCTTATGGCAATTAAGCTTCCAATTTGAAACAATTTCTAGGACGGACTAAAACTCCGCTTACGCGTTATTGGCGCGAAATATATTGCGCGATAATTGTCTCAAAATGGCCTAAATGGTATTTTTAAAGCCATATACTTTACAAAAAATGATCTCAGGTGAAATATATTTTTAGTTTTAGGCGCAGGACAACAATACTTTTTGAATGATATAAAAAAAATCTCGTCAAAAATGGCTAGTTAAAAAGTCGAAATTTATTCGAAGAAAAAAACCCAACCAGAGCTTAAATATTCCGTTACGAAAGTTGGAACAAAAACCATTTGATATCCTATTCTTCTGAATTGTTTTGCTACGGTTCCTAAATTTCGATGGAGTCGCCTCCGAATTTTTTGAAAAATTACCAGATATTTCATATGTGATAGACAGTTAATGCATATCCAGAAAAGATAATCGATTAAATTTGATTAAAAATGGATGATAACCTATTTTTTTGACAAATCAATATATTCCATTATAATCGGTTATAACCGATTATAATGGATTATCTAAATTTTTTTCTCAAACTTTTCTGAAATTTTCAAAAACAAGGCAGTGTTTTTGCAAATTTGCAGTTGCTTTTGATTTACCGCAGGTTTTATGAGAAAGCTGCAAGATGAGACTTAATTTGGCTAAAAACTGTTATCTTATTTTAAACTTTTATCTTCGAAATTTTTTATGCATTTTTACCTCATTGTCCTCCATCTCACCATCCTATGTTAGGCCCCCTTTTAAGTATCCTCCCACCTAATTTGATCTCCTCGTTTGCCACACACCAAGATTGCGAGGGGGGGTAAAATCTTGGGGTGCGATACAATGGGGGAGGGTATAAACGTAAAACAAGATGATGATGTCACATTTTGGTGTTTTGGAAACACAACAAGATGGATTAAATATGTGGAGACATTTGTCTGAGAATGTTTTGAAACACAACTCACAGCATACCGCCGAATTAGGCCAGAAAATGGGTAACCATCAATCCCAAAAACTGATCTAGTAGATTACGATTCTAATGAGCTCATGAGAGCAGTATTTGAGAGATGAGTTGAAAGTGAAATCAAATCATGAGGGCAAATTTCTTGTTTAAATATATGATGCTACTTTTTTCTGAATAGCTAATTTACATTTATCAAACATTTTTAGAGCTCTAAATGTCTTACTCTTTCTCTAAACTTTTTGCTGACCACCTAATAAATGAAAGATATGGTTTTAAGCGCTATATGCATACATACATATATGTGAGCGGAATCCGAAAATTAAATGCGGTTTGCACTTATAATTTGCGGATTCCACATACAATTTGCGGATTCCGCTTACAGTTATGGGTTCCCCATCAGCTCAATTTAGCTATATTATTATCTTGTTCTTTGTTTGTGGGTTCGAAAAACTGTTCTGGATTTAGCAAATATGGATTTTGAGCGGTACAGTGTTTTAAGTATCTATTTGTGGAATCCAAAACAGCGAAGAAGATCAAAGAAAAATAGCAATGTTGTTTATTCCGCAATAAATTTGGTTTTGGCTTGTTGCGGGTTCCACTTACAATGCACAAAATGAACAGTTTGGCTTTGTAATGCTTAAGAGCAGTAGAAAGGGGCAAGTGATATAATCACGTATAGAATAATTGTCACCAAACTAATTTTCTCGGGATTGAGGTTAATACTGGATCTCAGTCTTCCCGCTGAATTCAGTATTCAAGGGACCACGTTGCGGCGCCCCGTTAAGTTAGCAAGAGAATGGACCATAGAGAAGCAATCCCCTGAAATCTATAAAGAAGCGCCACTTCTATAGATAAATACAGTAAATTACCACAATAGCTTTTTTTGAGAATACGAGTTTTGCTGCATTCTGGTTTTGACGAAATTTCGACTGATTTAATAAACTTAACGATTCGCCCCTTCCTTTCTTCAAGGAGGAGGGGGGGGGGGATTTTTAAGTAGGTGCGATATTTTTTCTTGCCTAGGTCCATATTTGTTGATATTATGGATCTTACGGACCACCTAAGTTTGAGAAAAGGATTACATCGAAGTGGATTATTTTTATGAGTATTTTATCAACCTTATGGTTTGTTGGAGTTTAATGTCATTTTATTTTGCTCAAAACTGCTGAAATCTCTAGCCTCATTTATTTGTTGCGACTGCTATAACGAACTTTCTTAACATTAATGACGTGAAGCAGATGGTGACGGGAGGGGAGGGGGCGTTCAAAAAAGCCGAGCTACAACAGTGCCGATACTGAAATCGCGTTTGAAAATTTTGAGTCTTTTTGCGATTGTTGGCAATTTGTTTGAATTTTTTTTTGTTTTGGAGTGAAACTGAGAAGGAAGAATTTTTTGCTATGTTAATTGTTTGCTCAGAAAAAAAATTATGACGCCGCGCTTGGCGAAATCTTGTTTGCTTACGAGCAGCATCAGTTAAAATTGTCATTTTTGTCAATTTCAGTCGAGTTGAATTTGCCTGCCAGTGATTTGGGATGAGTAAACTTTAGAAAATAGTACTCAAGTTTTCAAAGTACTTTTTTTGCCTTGTTGCCACCTAAGCGTCCCGATAAAACAAAAGTATTTGTTTCTGGTAAAAGCTTTAATTCAACTTTCTCGTAAAAAGCAGTAATAGTAAATGCTTAGGTCCAATAAATGCTCTTCTTTGGCTTCTGAAATTTCATTTGTTTTGAAAAAAAACTTGTTCAAGAGAAAAAAATAAATAGGTTTTTGAATCCAGTTAATTACATTGGCTAATAACTTTGGGGTGCATCTTTATTAGTTCTTTTTGGACTTTTTAACTAGCAGTTTTTTGATAAACTTTTCTGCGCAGTTCGAAAAAGTTTGATGTCTGGAGCTCAAAATAAAAACTCATGTGATTTTATTTTTTTTGCTAAACTATGGAAATAAAAACGTCAACTTACATTATTAGTGTAACCACGTTTTCCATAACTAAGTAGCATAAATAGTTTTTTCATCAGGCTCATAAAGTGGTTGTTAAAATGCTCTTAACTGAAAAACTAATTGGTTTGAATCCCATGTTTTTTTCTTCAAAACACTTTTTTACAAATGTTTAGTCTGTTATTGTTCCGACTTTCCTAACGAAAGTAACTGATTGTTTGTGCTCGGGATGGTTTCCCAACTTCGGTCAAATTTCGATTTTTTAACTAGCCAATTTGAATGAAAGTTTTATAATATTCAAAAGGCATTGGTGTCTTGAGCTTATATGAAAAGATTTTTGACCTGTGATCATTTTTCGTGCAGTTATGGGTGTTTAGTTTTTGGCCAATTTGGGACGAATAACGCGCGATTTAAATCGCGCCATTAACTTGTAAGCTGAAATTTAATCCGTCTTAGAATTAGTTGCAAATTGGTTGAAAGAAGCTTGTGTGCCATAACTGCTCTGTTATTAGGAGCAAAATTTATCAGCTTATAGTTTATATGACGTGTGCTGGGATGATTTTTACGAAAAAAAAATCTCAATGGTGAAAAACTTTTTCTTTTCATTTTATTTTTTTACCCTAAATTTTTCATCTTATTAGAGCTCCATAGACCTTAAAAGACAAGTCGGAAGTTTCGCCCTGATACGATCAGTCTTGTTACAATTGCTCTTTTTACTAATGATTTATAAGGATTTGCAGTGGTCAAGGCCACTGATCAGCAAAACAACTGATACAAACTTCTCTGATAGAAAAATAGATAAAATCAAAATCATGAAAGCAAATTTTTTCTCAGAGAAAAAACAGCTTTATTGGGTGAAGGAAAAAAAACTTAAAAAAGAATCTAATTAACATGAATGATTTTGAAATTTTTGTAAGCGTTTATGAACGTAAAACGAGAGAAAAAATGTGTTTTTATGCATTCTCAATCGATCATTACGAGTTTTGCGTTTTCAGCTGATAAATTATTGTTTTCTAATCATTTTTTTCACGTATTTGTTTTTGTTAGCTTTGGTTTTTTTGTGAATCGGAATGTTTGTCCGTTGACTTAGAGAAATTGAAAGAGAAAAAAGATCGCTCGTATCAGGGTAAACCCCTGAATATTCCGACTGCCTTTTAAGGTCTATGGAGCAGTAATAACCTTAAAAAAATCATGGTAAAAAAATAAAAAGAAACTTTTTTTTCTAAATTTGCATTTTTTCTATAAAAATCCTCACCCCACACGCCATATAAAGAACACAAGGATAAATTTTGCTCCTTGTAACAAATCATTTATGGCAATTAAGCTTCTTTCAACCAATTTGAAACGATTTCTAAGACGGAGTAAATCCCCGTTTACACGTTAATAGTGCGAAACAGATCGCGCGTATATTGTCCCAAATTGGCCAAAATGGCAATCTTTAAACCCCCATAGCTTAACAAAAAAAGATCACAGGTTTAATTTTTTTTTTTGCAAGTTCAAGCTCAGGTCAACAATACCTTCAATTTGATATAAAAAGACTCTGTCAAAAATGGCCAGCTAAAAAGTCGAAATTTGTCTGAAGAAAAAAAACCGACTCCGAGTACAATCATTCCGTTACGTTCGTATGGAAAGTCAGAACAAAAACATGGGTGGCTAAATATGACTGACTGGGAATTCATATCTTGTAATTAATGAACATTACAAATGATGTCGGCATAGCCCTATATAGGCGACTGCGTGATGGAACCATTTCGATGTGAGAAACTTCGTCTGAAACTAATCGCCGTTTTCGGCAATTGCAAAATTGAAAGCGGCATCTTATTTATTTTCCAACAGAAATTTGAAATTAAGCAATGTAATAGCTTGAACCTCAATAATGCTTCTGGATGGTAATATAAAATTCAAATTTTGTGAAACACATTTGACTTTTCTTTGTTAAATTGTATACAGAGAAAAAGGTTAACAAAACATTTTTTTATGTGATAGACACTTAATGCATTTCCAGAAAAGATAATCGATTAAATTTGATTAAACATAAATGATAACCTATTTCTTTGACAAATCAATATATATTCCATTATAATCGTTTATAACCGATTATAATGGATTATTTAAATTTTTTTCTCAAAATTTTCTGAAGTTTTCAAAAACAAGGCAGTGTTTTTGCAAATTTGCAGTTGCTTTTGATTTAGCGCAGGTTTTATGAGAAAGCTGCAAGATGAGACTTAATTTGGCTAAAAACTGTTATCTTATTTTTAACTTTTACCTTCGAAATTTTTTATGCTTTTCTACCTCTTTGTCCTCCTTCTCACCGTCCTATGGGGGGGGGGGGGGGTAAAATCTTGGGTGGCGATACAATGGGGGAGGTTATAAACGTAAAACAAGATGATGATGTCACTTTTTGGTGTTTTGGAAACACAACAAGATGGATTAAATATGTGGAGACATTTGTCTGAGAATGTTTTGAAACACAACTCACAGCATACCGCCGAATTAGGCCAGAAAATGGGTAACCATCAATCCCAAAAACTGATCTAGTAGATTACGATTCTAATGAACTCATGAGAGCAGTATTTGAGAGATGAGTTGAAAGTGAAATCAAATCATGAGGGCAAATTTCTGGTTTAAATATATGATGCTACTTCTTTCTGAATAGCTAATTTACATTTAGCAAACATTTTTAGAGCTCTAAATGTCTTACTCTTTCTCTAAACTTTTTGCTGACCACCTAATAAATGAAAGATATGGTTTTAAGCGCTATATGCATACATACATATATGTGAGCGGAATCCGAAAATTAAATGCGGTTTGCACTTATAATTTGCGGATTCCACATACAATTTGCGGATTCCGCTTACAGTTATGGGTTCCCCATCAGCTCAATTTAGCTATATTATTATCTTGTTCTTTGTTTGTGGGTTCGAAAAACTGTTCTGGATTTAGCAAATATGGATTTTGAGCGGTACAGTGTTTTAAGTATCTATTTGTGGAATCCAAAACAGCGAAGAAGATCAAAGAAAAATAGCAATGTTGTTTATTCCGCAATAAATTTGGTTTTGGCTTGTTGCGGGTTCCACTTACAATGCACAAAATGAACAGTTTGGCTTTGTAATGCTTAAGAGCAGTAGAAAGGGGCAAGTGATATAATCACGTATAGAATAATTGTCACCAAACTAATTTTCTCGGGATTGAGGTTAATACTGGATCTCAGTCTTCCCGCTGAATTCAGTATCCAAGGGACCACGTTGCGGCGCCCCGTTAAGTTAGCGAGAGAATGGACCATAGAGAAGCAATCCCCTGAAATCTATAAAGAAGCGCCACTTCTATAGATAAATACAGTAAATTACCACAATAGCTTTTTTTGAGAATACGAGTTTTGCTGCATTCTGGTTTTGACAAAATTTCGACTGATTTAATAAACTTAACGATTCGCCCCTTCCTTTCTTGAAGGAGGAGGGGGGGGGGATTTTTAAGTAGGTGCGATATTTTTTCTTGTCTAGGTCCAAATTTGTTGATATTATGGATCTTACGGACCACCTAAGTTTGAGAAAAGGATTACATCGAAGTGGATTTTTATGAGTATTTTATCAACCTTATGGTTTGTTGGAGTTTAATGTCATTTTATCTTGCTCAAAACTGCTGAAATCTCTAGCCTCGTTTATTTGTTGCGACTGCTATAACGAACTTTCTTAACATTAATGAAAGAAAGCAGACGGTGACGGGAGGGGAGGGGGCATTCAAAAGTGCCGAGCTGCAACAGTGCCGATACTGAAATTGCCTTTGAAAATTTTGAGTCTTTTCGCGATTGTTGGCAATTTGTTTGAATTTTTTTTTGTTTTGGAGTGAAACCGAGAAGAAAGAATTTTTTGCTGAGTTAATTGTTTGCTCAGAAAAAAATTATGACGCCGCGCTTGGTGAAATCTTGTTTGCTTACGAGCAGCATCAGTTAAATTTGTCATTTTTGTTTAGTCAATTTCATTCGAGTTGAAATTGCCTGCCAGTGATTTGGGATGAGTAAACTTTAGAAAATAGTACTCAAGTTTTCAAAGTAGTTTTTTGCACTGTGCACTGTTGCAGCCTAAGCGTCCCAATAAAACAAAAGTATTTGCTTGTGGTAAAAGCTTTTAATTCAACTTTCTCGTAAAAAGCAGTACTAGTAAATGCTTAGGTCAAATAAATGCTCTTCTTTGGCTTCTGAAATTTCATTTGTTGCGAAACAAACTTGTTCAAGAAAAAAAATTAAATAGGTTTTTGAGTCCAGTTAATTACATTGGCTAATCACTTTGGGGTGCATCTTTATTAGTTCTTTTTGGACTTTTTAACTAGCAGTTTTTTGATAAACTTTTCTGCGCAGTTCGAAAAAGTTTGATGTCTGGAGCTCAAAATAAAAATTCATATGATTTTATTTTTTTTGCTAAACTATGGAAATAAAAACGTCAACTTACATTATAAGTGTAACCACGTTTTCCATAACTAAGTAGCATAAATAGCTTTTTTTCATCAGGCTCATAAAGTGGTTGTTAAAATGCTCTTAACTGAAAAACTAATTGGTTTGAATCACATGTTTTTTTCTTCAAAACACTTTTTTACAAATGTTTAGTCTGTTATTGTTCCTAGTTTCCTAACGAAAGTAACTGATTGTTTGTGCTCGGGATGGTTTCCCAAATTCGGACAAATTTCGATTTTTTAACTAGCCAATTTGAATGAAAGTTTTATAATATTCAAAAGGCATTGGTGTCTTGAGCTTATATGAGAAGATTTTTGACCTGTGATCATTTTTCGTGCAGTTATGGGTGTTTAGGTTTTGGCCAATTTGGGACGATTAACGCGCGATCTAAATCGCGCCATTAACGTGTAAGCTGAAATTTAATCCGTCTTAGAATTAGTTGCAAATTGGTTGAAAGAAGCTTGTTTGCCATAACTGCTCTGTTATTAGGAGCAAAATTTATCAGCTTGTATCTTATATGACGTGTGCTGGGATGATTTTTACGAAAAAAAAATCTCAACGGTGAAAAAATTTTTCCTTTTCATTTTATTTTATTACCCTAAATTTTTTATCTTATTAGAGCTCCATAGACCTTAAAAGACAGTCGGAAGTTTCGCCCTGATACGATCAGTCTTGTTACAATTGCTCTTTTTACTAATGATTTATAATGATTTGCAGTGGTCAAGGCCACTGATCAGCGAAACAACTGATACAAACTTCTCTGATAGAAAAATAGATAAAATGAAAATCAAATTTTTACTCAGAGAAAAAACAGCTTTATTGGGTGAAGGAAAAAAAACTTACGAAAGAACCTAATTAACATGAATGATTTTGAAATTTTTGTAAGCATTTATGAAAGTAAAATGAGAGAAAAAATGTGTTTTTATGCATTCTTAACCAATCATTTGCGTTTTCAGTTTGCGTTTTCAGCTGATAAGTTATTGTTTTCTATTCTTTTTTTTCACGTATTTGTTTTTGTTAGCTTCGGTTTTTTTGAATCGGAATGTTTGTCCGTTGACTTAGAGAAATTGAAAGAGAAAAAAGATCGCTCGTATCAGGGTAAACCCCTGAATATTCCGACTGCCTTTTAAGGTCTATGGAGCAGTAATAACCTTAAAAAAATAATGGTAAAAAAATAAAAAGAAACTTTTTTTTCTAAATTTGCATTTTTTCTATGAAAATCCTCACCCCACACGCCATATAAAGAACACAAGGATAAATTTTGCTCCTTGTAACAAATCATTTATGGCAAGTAAGCTTCTTTCAACCAATTTGAAACGATTTCTAAGACGGAGTAAATCCCCGTTTACACGTTAATAGTGCGAAATAGATCGCGCGTACATTGTCCCAAATCGGCCAAAATGGCAATCTTCAAACCCCCATAGCTTAACAAAAAAAGATCACAGTTTTAAATTTTTTTTGCAAATTCAAGCTCAGGTCAACAATACCTTCAATTTGATATAAAAATACTCTGTCAAAAATGGCTAGCTAAAAAGTCGAAATTTGTCTGAAGAAAAAAAACCCACTCCGAGTGCAAATATTCCGTTACATTCGTATGGAAAGTCAGAACAAAAACATGGGTGGCTAAATATGACTGACTGGGAATTCATATCTTGTAATTAATGAACATTACAAATGATGTCGGCTTAGCCCTATATGGGCGATTGCGAGATCGAACCATTTCGATGTGAGAAACTTCGTCTGAAACTAATCGCCGTTTTCGGCAATTGCAAAATTGAAAGCGGCATCTTATTTATTTTCCAACAGAATTTTGAAATTAAGCAATGTAATAGCTTGAAACTCAATAATGCTTCTGGATGGTAATATAAAATTCAAATTTTGTGAAACACATTTGACTTTTCTTTATTAAAATATATGCAGAGAAAAAGGTAACAAAACTGCTCGTATCAAAGCAAGCCACTGATTGTTCCGACTGCCTTTTAAGATCTATAGAGCAAAAATAACACCAAAATTAAATGGATCAAAGTAAAAATGATTTTTTTTTTGAATTTGAGATTTTTGCGAAAACCATCCCCCCACACGCCATATAAAGTACAAAGTGATAAATTTCGCTCCTACTAACAAATCATTTATGGCAATTAAGCTTTCTTATGGCAATTAAGCTTCCAATTTGAAACAATTTCTAGGACGGACTAAATCTCCGCTTACGCGTTATTGGCGCGAAATATATCGCGCGATAATTGTCTCAAAATGGCCTAAATGTTATTTTTAAAGCCATATACTTTACAAAAAATGATCTCAGGTGAAATATACTTTTAGTTTTAGGCGCAGGACAACAATACTTTTTGAATGATATAAAAAAATCTCGTCAAAAAAGACTAGTTAAAAAGTCGAAATTTATTCGAAGAAAAAAAAACCCACCTCGAGCATAAATATTCCATTACGAAAGTTGGAACAAAAACCATTTGATATCCTATTCTTCTGAACTGTTTTGCTACGGTTCCTATTTTTCGAAGAGCTCGCCTCCGAATTTTTTGAAAAATTACCAGTTATTTTTTTATGTGATAGACACTTAATGCATTTCCAGAAAAGATAATCGAATAAATTTGATTAAACATAGATGATAACCTATTTTTTTGACAAATCAATATATTCCATTATAATCGTTTATAACCGATTATAATGGATTATTTAAATTATTTTTAACTTTTACCTTCGAAATTTTTTATGCTTTTCTACCTCTTTGTCCTCCTTCTCACCGTCCTATGGGGGGGGGGGGGTAAAATCTTGGGTGGAGATACAATGGGGGAGGTTATAAACGTAAAACAAGATGATGATGTCACTTTTTGGTGTTTTGGAAACACAACAAGATGGATTAAATATGTGGAGACATTTGTCTGAGAATGTTTTGAAACACAACTCACAGCATACCGCCGAATTAGGCCAGAAAATGGGTAACCATCAATCCCAAAAACTGATCTAGTAGATTACGATTCTAATGAACTCATGAGAGCAGTATTTGAGAGATGAGTTGAAAGTGAAATCAAATCATGAGGGCAAATTTCTTGTTTAAATATATGATGCTACTTCTTTCTGAATAGCTAATTTACATTTATCAAACATTTTCAGAGCTCTAAATGTCTTACTCTTTCTCTAAATTTTTTGCTGACCACCTAATAAATGAAAGATATGGTTTTAAGCGCTATATGCATACATACATATATATGAGCGGAATCCGCAAATTAATTGCGGTTTGCACTTATAATTTGCGGATTCCACATACAATTTGCGGATTCCGCTTACAGTTATGGGTTCCCCAACAGCTCAATTTAGCTATATTAATATCTTGTTCTTTGTTTGTGGATTCGAAAAACTGTTCTGGATTTAGCAAATATGGATTTTGAGCGGTACAGTGTTTTAGGTATCTATTTGTGGAATCCAAAACAGCAAAGAAGATCAAAGAAAAATAGCAATGTTGTTTATTCCGCAATAAATTTGATTTTGGCTTAATGCAGATTCCACTTACATAGCACAAAATGAACAGTTTGGCTTTGTAATGCTTAAGAGCAGTAGAAAGGGGCAAGCGATATAATCACGTATAGAATAATTGTCACCAAACTAATTTTCTCGGGATTGAGGTTAATACTGGATCTCAGTCTTCCCGCTGAATTCAGTATCCAAGGGACCACGTTGCGGCGCCCCGTTAAGTTAGCGAGAGAATGGACCATAGAGAAGCAATCCCCTGAAATCTATAAAGAAGCGCCACTTCTATAGATAAATACAGTAAATTACCACAATAGCTTTTTTTGAGAATACGAGTTTTGCTGCATTCTGGTTTTGACGAAATTTCGACTGATTTAATAAACTTAACGATTCGCCCCTTCCTTTCTTGAAGGAGGAGGGGGGGGATTTTTAAGTAGGTGCGATATTTCTTCTTGCCTAGGTCCATTATTTGCTTATGGTTTGTTGGAGTTTAATGTCATTTTATTTTGCTCAAAACTGCTGAAATCTCTAGCCTCATTTATTTGTTGCGACTGCTATAACGAACTTTCTTAACATTAATGACGTGAAGCAGATGGTGACGGGAGGGGAGGGGGCATTCAAAAGTGCCGAGCTGCAACAGTGCCGATACTGAAATTGCCTTTGAAAATTTTGAGTCTTTTCGCAATTTTTGGCAATTTGTTTGAATTTTTTATTGTTTTGGAGTGAAACCGAGAAGAAAGAATTTTTTGCTGAGTTAATTGTTTGCTCAGAAAAAAATTATGACGCCGCGCTTGGTGAAATCTTGCTTGCTTACGAGCAGCATCAGTTAAATTTGTCATTTTTGTTTAGTCAATTTCAGTCGAGTTGAAATTGCCTGCCAGTGATTTGGGATGAGTAAATTTTAGAAAATAGTACTCAAGTTTTCAAAGTAGTTTTTTGCACTGTGCACTGTTGCAGCCTAAGCGTCCCAATGAAACAAAAGTATTTGTTTCTGGTAAAAACTTTAATTCAACTTTCTCGTAAAAAGCAGTAATAGTAAATGCTTAGGTCCAATAAATGCTCTTCTTTGGCTTCTGAAATTTCATTTGTTTTGAAAAAAAACTTGTTCAAGAGAAAAAATAAATAGGTTTTTGAATCCATTTAATTACATTGGCTAATCACTTTGGGGTGCATCTTTATTAGTTCTTTTTGGACTTTTTAACTTGCAGTTTTTTGATAAACTTTTCTGCGCAGTTCGAAAAAGTTTGATGTCTGGAGCTCAAAATAAAAACTCATATGATTTTATTTTTTTTCCTTAACTATGGAAATAAAAACGTCAACTTACATTATTAGTGTAACCACGTTTTCCATAACTAAGTAGCATAAATAGCTTTTTCATCTGGCTCATAAAGTGGTTGTTAAAATGCTCTTAACTGAAAAACTAATTGGTTTGAATCACATGTTTTTTTCTTCAAAACACTTTTTTACAAATGTTTAGTCTGTTATTGTTCCGACTTTCCTAACGAAAGTAACTGATTGTTTGTGCTCGGGATGGTTTCCCAACTTCGGTCAAATTTCGATTTTTTAACTAGCCAATTTGAATGAAAGTTTTATAATATTCAAAAGGCATTGGTGTCTCGAGCTTATATGAAAAGATTTTTGACCTGTGATCATTTTTCGTTAAATTATAGTTTTTTAATAGAGTTTTAATAAGCTGATAAATTATTGTTTTCTATTCATTTTTTTCACGTATTTGTTTTTGTTAGCTTGGGTTTTTTTGAATCGGAATGTTTGTCCGTTGACTTAGAGAAATTGAAAGAGAAAAAAGATCGCTCGTATCAGGGTAAACCCTTGAATATTCCGACTGCCTTTTAAGGTCTATGGAGCAGTAATAACCTTAAAAAAATTAAAGGCAAAAAAATAAAAAGAAACTTTTTTTTTTCTAAAATTTGCTTTTTTTCAATAAAAATTCTCACCCCACACGCCATATAAAGAACACAAGGATAAATTTCGTTCCTTGTAACAAATCCTTTATGGCAAGTAAGCTTCTTTCAACCAATTTGAAACGATTTCTAAGACGGATTAAATCCCCGCTTACACGTTAATAGTGCGAAATAGATCGCGCGTATATTGTCCCAAATTGGCCAAATGGCAATCTTTAAACCCCCATAAATTAACAAAAAAAGATCACAGGTTTAATTTTTTTTGCAAATTTAAGCTCAGGTCAACAATACTTTCTATTTGAAATAAAAAATACTCCGTCAAAAATGGCCAGCTAAAAGTCGAAATTTGTCTCAAGAAAAATAACCCACTCCGAGTACAAATATTCCGTTACATTCGTATGGAAAGTCAGAACAAAAACCTGGGTGGCTAAATATGACTGACTGGGAATTCATATCTTGTAATTAATGAACATTACAAATGATGTCGGCTTAGCTTACTGCGAAATCGAACCATTTCGATGTGAGAAACTTCGTCTGAAACTAATCGCCGTTTTCGGCAATTGCAAAATTGAAAGCGGCATCTTTTTTATTTTCCAACAGAAATTTGAAATTAGGCAATGTAATAGCTTGAGACTCAATAATGCTTCTGGATGGTAATATAAAAATCAAATTTTGTGAAACACATTTGACTTTTCTTTGTTAAAATGTATACAGAGAAAAATGTTAACAAAACTGCTCGTATCAAAGCAAACCACTGATTGTTCCGACTGCCTTTTAAGGTCTATGGAGCAAAAATAACACAAAAAATTAAATGGATCAAAATAAAAATGATTTTTTTTTTGAAATTGAGATTTTTGCAAAAACCATCCCCCACACGCCATATAAAGTACAAAGTGATAAATATCGCAGCTAGTAACAAATCAATCATGGCAATTAAGCTTTCTTATGGCAATTAAGCTTCCAATTTGAAACAATTTCTAGGACGGACTAAATCTCCGCTTACGCGTTTTTGGCGCGAAATATATCGCGCGATAATTGTCTCAAAATGGCCTAAATGGTATTTTTAAAGCCATATACTTTACAAACAATGATCTCAGGTGAAATATATTTTTAGTTTTAGGCGCAGGACAACAATACTTTTTGAATGATATAAAAAAATCTCGTCAAAAATGGCTAGTTAAAAAGTCGAAATTTATTCGAAGAAAAAAAAACCCACCCCGAGCTTACATATTCCGTTACGAAAGTTGGAACAAAAACCATTTGATATCCTATTCTTCTGAACTGTTTTGCTACGGTTCCTAATTTTCGATGGAGTCGCCTCCGAATTTTTTGAAAAATTACCAGTTATTTTATATGTGATAAACAGTTAATGCACTTCCAGAAAAGATAATCGATTAAATTTGATTAAAAATGGATGATAACCTATTTTTTTGACAAATCAATATATTCCATTATAATCGTTTATAACCGATTATAATGGATTATTTAAATTTTTTTTCTCAAATTTTTCTGAAATTTTCAAAAACAAGGCAGTGTTTTTGCAAATTTGCAGTTGCTTTTGATTTACCGCACATTTTATAAGGAAGCTGCAAGAAGAGACTTAATTTGGCCAAAAACGATTATCTTTTTTTAAAATTTTACCTTCACAATTTTTTATGCATTTTTACCTCATTGTCCTCCATCTCACCATCCTATGTTAGGCCCCCTTTTAAGTCTCCTCCCACCCAATTTGATCTCCTCGTTTGCCACACACCAAGACTGCGAGAGAGGGGGGGGGGGGTAAAATCTTGGGTGGCGATACATTGGGGGAGGGGATAAACGTAAAACAAGAGGGGGAAAAGATGCAGGTGTGCAGGAAGGATGGGGTTGGATGAGTGTGGGGTGGGGGGTGTGGAAGGAGAGTGTGGTGGGTGAGTGGAGGGGGGATTGGGGGCGTGAAAATTGAGCGAAAGGATTACACGTGGATGAACACGTTGGTTAGGGTTTTAGTTTTGAATATCGCGCTGCAAAATTAGAGTAAACGGTTCATTTTTACAAAAAAATAATCAAACTTCCTTTTATGATTTTTTGAAAAAATTGATTATAAATTAATAAAAATGAATTACAATAGATTAAAATGGATTAAAATGGATTTTTGAATATTGGAAATAAACGATTCAAATCGCTTAAAAATCAATTTTCATGGTTAGATGGGTCACGGAAATCGATTGTATATGCATGGTGTTTTGCCAATTTAATCCATAAAACTGTAAAGCGAGAGAGATCAATCTACAGTTTGGTCTGGCAAGGATCATGTTTTGATGGGTTTTTGGGAAAGAGACACAAAACTTTTATGAAAACTTTTCTCAGTTGTTACCGCGGAACGCATGCACAAGTATGTGCCTAGCGCAAGTGTACTGGAAAAGGGTTTCACAACTAGACGGAAAAACTTAGGGTCGAGATTAAACTTACGGAAAAACTTACTATCATACGGTCGAGATTTTTCAGTCGCGAAATCGCGACTTGAGTTGGACGGTCGCGTTACCGTGCTACTTATGCACAGGACGGTCACGAGATGTAGAAAGCGCGTTCAAAGTTCGGCAGTCCGCCTGATGTTAATTGGGGTCTTAAATTCGAATCTTGTCTTTGGCTGGCGACGGTTACAATACACCCATTTGGAATCCCGATGGTCGCTAATCAATAAGTTTCGGTCCGACAAGTTTTTCTAGTTAAATAAAAAACACAGTTTTGATTGTCGAGTTCTACATAAGGCAAAAACTTCATGTGCAAAAGAGAGCAATTCAACAACATGAAGAAAAACGAGTCGGGGCACGAGGAGGTCAAGGTTTTTGGCTCTTTGTTTTTGCACCGGGTCAGAGCCGGAAACATCATCTGAGTTTCGAACTTCTGACCTGTCTTCCAAGAACGTATGACTCAATTTAAACCAAATGCACCGTTCTTGCTTAGATCAGAAAAACACACTTTGGACAAAAGAAAAAAAATGAGTGTAAGTTGCTTTTTGTATTAGTAGCATGATCAATGAAACAGAGCAGGATGAAGTAAGTACGGAACAATTGGCTTAATTTTTCATCCTAATTTCATTCTCCAGTCTTATGTCTGGAAAACTCTGAAACATGGACCCTATTTTCAAATTTTTGATCAGCATGACATCTTTGAAGGACAATCAGCTTTGATCACAGTTAAATCATACATTTTCCGATCCTGCACTAGACCTGCAGCATTCTATTTTAAAGCTGATCAGACCTGATGCAGATCTGCATCAGATCTGCTTATGGAATTCTGCAGGTATGAGCAGATATCATTCAGGGTTGGCCAGATCTGACCCACTCCAGCGTCAGATCAGCAGTGCTGCAAAAAAAACTGAATCAATTTTAAATTAAACACCCCGGGTTGACCTCCATACATCGAAAATGCTTATCATACAATTCCATGCATCAAGTGTGTGGAAAATGCGTGTCATACAATTTTCATACAATTTCTAAAAATGGTTGAAAACTGGTATAAACTTATTTCTGTGGCTGTTTGATTCTAATAAAAGTCTGGTGATAAAAAACGGAGATTTTCGTTTTTTGAAAAAAATGCTTATCATACAATTCCCATATATGGAAATTGTATGACTGGCATTTTTTTGATGGCGACACAAAAATAATTTTGCAAATTTGGCCCAAACAATTTTATGTTTTTTTTCAACCGCAAACCGAATTTCGTACGCAAACAAACATTTTTCGAAAAAAATTTTTTGCATGCAAAATTTAATATTTTGTGTGCATAACGTAGTCCTGGATACGATAAAATTGGCTTTTATTTTCTTTTCACTTAATTTTTTTTTTCAAAAACGCTGAAAATTCCTATTTATTTTGTATGGGGTGTTAATGTATGCCTTGATCAATGTCTGATAATTTGAAAATTCACAAATTTGAAATAAACATCATTAAAAAATTTTGCCAAAAAAGAAAAGTTTGTTACTTTTGTTATATTAATTGTGATTTTCAAATTTAATGCAATACCGTCCAACCTTTGGTGTTATGAGTAACCAAGGTCTTTGTCACTTGTGTTCGGTTGCAAACACAACCGAAAATTTTTCAAAAACTAAATTCAGAAAGAAAAAATCAAAATTTTTGGTTTATGGGGAAACACCTATCATACAATTTTCATAAATCGAAAAATGCTTACCATAGAGTTTTCATACAATTTTCTGTACGTATGGAATTGTATGAAATTGTATGACAAGAAGTTTCTCATATATGAAAATTGTATGATAAGAAGTTTTGGTCAACCCGGGACAGTTTGAAACGTTTTGTGTCAATTTTTTTCGAAAGCTCTCACGAACACAAAATGACCGACGCACAATCACAAAATAAATTCAAAAACGAAATGAAAACAAACAGCAATTATAAAAAATCCAAATGACTATATATTACAGCTGGGGATTCTCGTCCATATATACATGTTCTTTTTCGGTGGTTTGATACACAAAGTGGGTGGGGAAACTCCGTGTCATTGTCGCACTGCCCAAATATGGCTAGGCAGGCGGTGAATGCAGGCTTTTCTTGAGGGTGGGGGGGAAGCATTCAACTACTAATTTTGAGGGGAGCGCGCGCCAAAAAAACGTGTTTTTTTGGTCAAAAAATTTTTTGTAAAAATTTTTTGTAAAAATTGTGTAAAAACGCTGTTTTGGCATGCTTTTCAAAATTTAAATTTTTGCCTGCGGCGCGGACGTTTTGTTCCAAACGGGTTTTTTTAGTGCTCTGGGAGAGCTCCGAAAATCAGTTTGCACGACTTAAAAAAAAAGGTCGACAAAAACGGGATAGAATAATTTTTTCAATTCTTTTGACTGTCGGCAAAAATTCCAAAAAAATATTGATGGAATTGCAATCAGCTGTTGGGGGATCTCGAAAAAAAGCGGGGGAGGGGGGCTTTCATAAAAGATAACACTAAAAGGTACGCTATATTTATTTTGAAAACCCTTCAAAAGCCATCTATAATCATTGGGAGCCAATTTGACTTTCATTGGATCCACGCTCGAGTTGATCCACGCTTGATTCAAGTCATAAACTTCCGATAAATTGTTTTAAAAAAGCGCACATTTTTGCATACCGTTAAATAATTCAATAAGTAGCTCAGCACGTGAAAGTAACAACAAGCAAGTAAATTTACATGTACAATCAATTCGTGTCCGTAGCGGACAAAATGCAAAGCAGAGTGGGCACGTCTTGCATGCATTGTGCAGGTCTGCGAATCATTAGTCATGTCTGACTACGAGTTTTACAGACCTGCACATTGCATGTAAGATGTGCACAGCTCTGCATCAGATCTGATCACTCCTGTTTTATAGATCTGCTAAAATAGCTGAAACACTCCTGATTTATTTCATAGGTACGGGTTGCTACGAACAACAGACATTGACTGAAGTTATGTAATGATACGACCGGGAAACGAACCAACAACCTACGAACACAGAACCGTTGACAGACACACAAAACCACAAACGACAAAAAATTGCTGTTTTAGGCGGATATTACGAGTTAAAGTGGGCGACAAGTTTCACTTTTTTGTTTGAGCGTAAATCGATGTATATTCTTGTGTGTGGGTTTCTCTCTCCCCGGGATGACCAAAAATACTAGTCATACAATTTCCATATATGGAAAAATGCTAGTCATACACTTTCCATGCAATTCCATACGTACAGAAAATTGCATGAAAGGTCTATGATTAGTATTTTTTTCATATATGGAAATTGTATGACTAGCATTTTTTCATGTATGGAAAGTGTATGACTACCATTTTTTCATATATGGAAATAGAAAATTTAGAAACTTTTCATATATGAAAATTTTATGACAAGCTTTTTTTAACAATTAGAAATCCAGCAAAATGAGGCAAAAAAAACTACTTTAATTCCCATCCCATACGACGAGCACTCTCTGAACAGAGAAGAAAAAACCAGAGAAAATTGATTTCTCATAGTCAATTCTCCTCACACACTGAGAAAGCAGAGCATTTCTTAATCTTATCTTAGGGGGACTCCAAACCAGGAGGGACTGCCTCAGAAAAATTAAGAAAAAAACCTGTTAGCTAGCTGAGTAATCCAAAACAGGAAACAGTCCACCAGAAGATCAATATTCTGGACTTCTTCTCTTCCAATCACATCTGACATCAACATCTAAACGAGTTCCCTATAAAACACACATTTAATTGACACTCCGATTGAAAAATTGAAACAAACATTTAAACATCAACAATCATTCAAACATCATAAAAATCCTAAGTTTTTCCCACGTGAGAAATTTCAACTTTTGAGATCACTTTTGAAATCATGTATGAGAAGATGCAGTCAGAAGTCGACCAAACTATGGCAGACAGAAACACCAAATTGTACCGATTTACAAGGTAAAAACTGTGCAAAAACGTGTTTCTAGGTGCCATCGATTGGCTGACTTTCGACTAGGTCTTCTCAGATACGAATCCTCTGATGACCTTCAAAACTACTTTTGACCAATGCAAAGCGAGTTAGTAGAAAATACAAAGGCGAAGCAGAGCTCTGCACCACTCGAGATACAAGAAAAATTGAAATCGGAAATAAAAAGTTGCGGAAAAATAGGCGAGGATTTGCGGGGGTTAGGGGAGTGCAGACTTTCTCTCCTAACCCCTCAGGATTTCGACGCCATGCAGACCCAAAGGGTTCACCCCTTTCTATTATTTTGAGATTTCTCTTTTTGGCTCCGCTTACGCTTTAAATCTCCTTTACTACGGGGATAGAAAAGAGTGGCTTGTCCGCTGAGCAGGGGATAGAAAAAAGTGGCTTGTCCGCTGAAAACTCATCCTGTGGCTGAAATATACTCACAAAGGTTCACGTAATATAACAAGATTGACGTACCAGGACGACGCCCTGATATTCCGACTGCCTTTTAAATTATATGGAGCAGTTATAAAATGGAACAAGACTGTTTATGGAGCAGTCATAACTTTAAAAAATTAAATGTAATAAAACAAAAAATTAATTTTCTAAAACTTGCAATTTTTTTTTAAATAAAAGTCATCCCCCACACGCCATATAAAGTACAAAGGATAGATTTTGCTCCTTGTAACAACTCAGTTCTGGCAAAAAAGCTTCGTTCAACCAATTTGGAACGTTTTATAAGATGGATTAAATCTCCGCTTACGCGTTAATAGCGCGAATTATATTGCGCGTTAATTGTCCCAAATTGGTCAAAATGACCAAAATGGCAATTTTTAAACCCTCATAAATTTACGAAAAATGATCACAGGTGAAATATCTTTTCAAATTTAAGCTCAAGACAACAATACCTTTTGAATGATATAAAAAAACTCCGTCAAAAATGGCTAGTTAAAAAGCCGAAATTTGTCTGAAGAAAAAAAAACCCACCCCGAGCACAATTATTCCGTTACTTTCGTATCGAAAGTCGGAACAATTATATCGATCAATGTGATTTATGGATGGCCCAGAATTTAAAGTTGGTAACCTAGTCCTACTTGCCGAAGACAATGAACGACCGCTAGAATGGAAAACTGGACGAATCATAGAAGTTTATCCTGGAAATGACTCAATTGTTCGAGTGGTAAAAGTGAAAACCACAACTGGTGAATACATACGCCCAGTCGCGAAGCTGCGGAAGCTACCAGTATAGCAACCAAGTCATATCCAATGTGCAGTTCATTTAAAACAAGAACTTTATAGTGCTAAAAATCGAAAAATATCAAAAATGTGCTGTTTTCAAATTTTAAGTGGTAGTACCCCCATGACCCTTTTGAAAGTAGGAACCTAAATTACCCCCTATGCAATGCATTATGGTCTGAATCGTTCATATTGACCACTTTCATGTAAATTCCCAATGTTGTAAATTACCAGCATTAAAATTCGTATGAGGTTGTACCCTCATGACCCAAAATGTAATTATTGCCTGAAAACAGCTAGGACAAACTTTCGCTCATGACTCGTACCGTTAATACTTCACTTGTATACTCCTTACTTATGGGTAGTCATATCCAGACATAATAACGATCTGAAAATTGAAGACACTTCAAGGGAGGCGGAATGTTGAAGCCTAAAAAAGACATCTCAGCTTTCTACTTGAACTAAATCTACGATTGAACTGATTTACTTATTTAAAACCGCATTTGACAAAAATCAATTGACTTCTATCTATAACTCATGAAATAATTTACACTCTTTGCGAATCACTAGTTTTATTCAGTCGGATTGGTGATTTTTAGTTTCCCAACTTTTGCTGCACAACAGTAACGTTGAAATTCTGAACACTATAAATTCAAATTCAAATTTAAGTTTTGATTAAGTACGTCTGTTTTTTTCTCAAATCGCTGGTGTTTTAGCTTTTAAATTACAGATTGCATTACGGTCTAGTAAGGAACATTAAATTCTATGATTGTTTATCGATTGAAAATCTAACTCCTGAAATATTAACAAATTTCAGGTTTTGAAGGTACCTTATAACTCATACCAGAGGTCACCTGGCTGCACCGATAGAACTTCAAGTCATACCAACCCTTCATTTTTTATGGAATGATAGGTCTGATTTTTGATGAACATTGAATAGTATGGCTGACTTGAAGTTCCATGTATGCAGCCAGGTGACCTCCAACATGAATACCATGGTCACCTCAAAAGTTACAAATTCGCTCAGGAACTCGAGTTTCACAAATTGTATATATATATGGTACTGTCAGCAAGAAATTTCTTAGTTTTACAAATAAGTTCACAATTTAAAAAAAAAATGTTTTAAATTTCAATTTTAATTTTTTCAAATATTGATAAAATTCATTATCATCTTTCGTATTCCTCCCCCCCCTTATGTTGCCCAATGCCCAATTACCCACCCCCCCCCCCATAATTCTGCCCAAGTAACCCCCCCCCCCCTTACTGAAAGTGGGAGTTTGCCTAGTTTCCTGGTTTCCTTTGACTTTTTAATTATTGGCTTCAATTTCTAAAACCAATACAATTTTTTCGGAATTGGTTGAACATTGTTTGAAGAAGAAGAGAAGAGAAACATACATACAAACATACATACAGACATACATACAAACATACATACAAACATACATATAAACAAACATGCAAACTTACATACATACAAACTATTTTAAACAGTATCATTATTTTAAACTGAATAGTCGAAACGTATCATAATAAAGCAATGTAAAAAAAACCTTAGCGGCGCGATTGATTCTGAGAAAATCTAGGAAGTAGTCAATCTGCAGGGAAAAGTCAACCCACAGGTCGTGACCCCCTGAACTATGACTCAGAAGCATCACAGGGTGGGATATTATTATCTATAAAAGGCATCATCGGAGCAAATTACTCCGCAAAACTCACCCTTGAAGGTTGCTTTCCTGTTGGCAGTTGATTATCAGACTTTTTCGGTATTTTGAAATTGACTACGGGCTCATTAATAGTAATGGACTCAGAATGCAATTGGGAAACTTTGGGTGGCAAAAACTTTAACATATTTTCAGTATCATTAATTTGAGACATCGATACAAGGCTATACTTTGGTAAGAAAAGAATGTATAATGTAATTCTGAATCGAAATAGAGAAACTAATTGGATAGGCGAGAGTTGTTAGGAAACAGATTGAATATAACAGATCAATCTATCAAACCAGACCTGAAAACAAACTAAGTGTTATTTAAATCTGGCTCAGCAGGCACCCATACAAACATTTAGCCTATTTGTTGTGATAAATTTATTAAATACAATCTTTGCTCGTTCGTAACATCTTAACATTCTCATTATGTCTCGCGAAGAACTTGTCCAGAAAGCGAAGATCGCCGAGCAGGCCGAGAGGTACGATGACATGGCAGAATCTATGAAGAAGGTGACTGAGCTGCTAGGTGAGAGTGAGCTTCTTTCTACTGACGAGAGGAATCTTTTGCCAGTTTCTTACAAGAATGTTGTGGGTTCTGGAAGGGCGTCATGGGGGGTTATCTGCAGCATTGAACAAAACCACACCGCTGATCAGAAAAAAACGGACTTAGCCAAGGAATACCGAGAAAAAATTGAGGGTCAGTTGAAGGATATCTGCAACGAAGTTCTTGGCTTGCTTGATAAGTTCCTCGTTCCCAACTCTGAGACCGAGCAGAAAAAAATGAGGCCCTGATACGAGCAGGAGGAAAACCAGTAAAATACAAATGGCGCTATCTAGTGCTTGTCAGAGAACTCATTACGACAACTTGGAAGCACTTGATAGCGAAATTAAATGAAACATCGAACACAAGAGAGGACAAGACTGCTCGTATCAGGGCGAAGCACTGAAGGTTACCAGTGCCTTTTAAGATCTATGGAGCGCTAACAACATGAACAATTTAAATGTAACGAAATAAAAATTTTTACATCCCCCCACACGTAATATAAAGTGAAAAAAATAGGTTTTGCTCCTACTAACAAATCAATTAGGGCATATAAGCTTCCTTGAACCAATTTGGAATAATTTCTCAGAAGGATTAAGTCTAGCTTACACGTTAATAGTGCAAAAAATATCGCGCATTAATTGTCCCAAATTGGTCAAAATAGCAATCTTTAAACCCCCATTACTTTACAAAAAATGATCACAGGTGAATTCTCTTTTCAAATTTAAGCCCTGGGCGCTTCCTTCTCCTCTAGTCGGATTGAGAAAAACTCAGTTGAAGCAAGTGTACGTTTATTAGAGCGGTCAAAAATAGCTAGTTAAAAAGTCGAAATTTGTCTGAAGAAAAAAAACCCACCCCGAGGACAAATATTCCGTTACTTTCGTTACGAAAGTCGGAACAAAAAACACCTGAACATGGGAAACTGAAAATAAGGAGGATTGTGCGAGGCTAAATTTTCAATCAAGGAGCGGGGCTAAGTTTGGGCTGGAGGAAAAATCGAAGGATTGGATATGACGGTACTCAAAAAATATGACAGTCTAGAAAATCCACCCCTACCCCTCAAGAAAACCACTTCTAACGACTCTTATGATTAAACATAGGCAACAAAAAGTTGGAAAAGAAACAATGACGTACTGAAGCATGTTAAAAACCTTAGCGGCTCGATTTTTTCCGCAATCTAGGAAGTAGGCAACCTGAAGGGAAAAGTCAACCCACAGGTCGTGGCCCCCTGAACTATGACTACGAAGCAATCACAGGGTGTGATATTATTATCTATATAAGGCATCATCGGAGCAAAATCAGTAAAAACTGCGAGTTAGAATTACTGTCAACCAATCAGTAAATAATTAGTTGGAAATTAGCAAAAGTGGTTACGTCGCTATAAAAGATGAATGAAAAAAAAAGAAAAGTCGGGAAAAAATTCTGAAAAATTATGTTGGGAAAATCACAGGGTGTGATATTATTATCTAAACAGGCATCATTGGAGCAAATTCATTGCGGAATAGAATTAGGCTCAACCAGCTAGAAAATTGATAGACGGCAATTCGTAAAAGTAGTTGCACCTTTTTAAAAAAAATTTAAAAAAGTTTAGATGTCGGAAAAAAATTCTTGAAAATCTATCTTAGAAATGATTTCCAAAAATGCTGCTAAAACTGTCAAATTGCTACCAAAATACGGTTGCAAAAAAACGACAATCTACTTAACCTTTTCAGTGAGAAAATTGCAGCTTGAACTTAAAAACGGAAAGAAAAACTTTGAATTTAACACATGGTGAAATTCAAATTATTGTGAGCCATTTTTTCCTTAGAACTAAGACTGCTTAGAACATGAACGACAACTGCGCTTCATTCGCTGTGATGTTCACCTTAACGAGGTGCTCTAGATGGATTATACATCCGCCTGAAATCTTGGAGTATGATATGAGCGACAAGAAAGCTCCTGCATATCATTCGTCAAAGCAAAAAAAATTAATCTTGCCATCCATTCTGAAAATTGAAAGCACGCTTGCCATCCCTCAAAACTTCCCTTGCACGTGATCTGAGATACAAAGGGGTGTTTAAGCTTACATGTAGTGGGTGTAACAATCATAAGCTACTAACACTAGAGGCTTTGTATATTTTGAGGGAGAGGCCGAAGATCAACACACGCGATGAAATAAGGAGCTAATTATTTTAGATGATTAACAATAAAATTATATTTTTATGTATAACATGGCTAAAAACTCAAAAACTGACATTTCAGAATCAAAAATAATCCCAAGTCGAAACTTTATAGTCATGAACGAACAAAAAAAAAACTAAAAATTCACAGAAATTTACAGGAAAATGTTATTAAGGATTACGTTATTTTTTACGTAATTACATTTGTTTAAATTTGTTGGTCAGAAAGTTTCAGAGCATTTTTAGACATGTTTCCCATATCTTTTATCGTTTTGTAAATATTGTAAAAAAATTTAATCCTGATGATGCACAAAATGTGCGAAAATGTTTGTATTAACATTTTAAATTTCTTATAAAACTATTCCTGTTAGCTCCAACAAAACTGCTGCTATTGTCCTGCCAAATTTTTTAACGAAGTTTCTCGCACAGAGGAACACGAGGAGTGATTTGGGTTTTTTAGTTTTCGAATTTTATCTGATTTTGGCTTCAATTTTTTTTACAATTAAGGATCTTGCAATCAGTGCTGCTGAAAGTTTCTGAAACGTTGAAATTAGGATAATTTTGAATTTTAAATTAGCATCAGTTTTTTCCGCTACACGTAACCAACTTTGACTTTCCTTCTTTCACCCCAAGTATCTTCATCATTACTCCAGTCAGTAGCGTTCCGAGGGGGAGGGGAGCGACCGCTCCCCCCTCATTTTTGGTTGCCAAATTTTTCCAGAGGCTCCCCCTTTGGTATAATTTAACGATATCATTTTTTGGGTGGCCAACCTACCTCAAAATTTTTCAAAAGACGCCTTTGGCGCCAATATAACTAAATTGGGGGTATGAGTGCGTGCCGAAAAAAAAACAAATTTTTTGTCAAAACTTTTCAAAAAGTGCTCAAAAACGCCGTCTTTTGACCTATTTTTAAAAAGTTTTGCCTGCTAAGCAGAAAAATTTTGACAAATCAGGGTCTTTTTAGTTTTTTCGGAGAGCTCCGAAAATCAAAATGGTCAACCTTAAAAAAAGGTCCGCAAAATTTTCAAAACTTTTCGAAAAACCGCCCTCCCTCTAGAAAAATTTCTGCGCACGCCATCATCACTTGTCTGAAAATCAGTGGCGGTGCACTAGACGACATATTGTGATTTGTTAAATCAAATGCCGATCGAGATGTAAATGTTGTGCAATAGTAGTTCCTACAGCAGTTCTTACTTTTCTCAAGGCAGAAAACACTTAGTAAGAAAACAAATAAATAAAATATGTCCGAGTTTTTGTTTACGACTTAAGTTACAGGGTTATAATTGGCTATTTGCTAGAATGTTACAAATATAAAGTTATGAGAAGTTGTTAGAGGTATGGATTTCCGATCTCAGTTAAAACGGTTGGAAGTTAAAGCCCAATCATGATCCGAGCTCACTGATGAGGGCAAGGCAACAACCTTTTGCTAAAAAGCTAAAAAAAAAACTAGCCTGTTAGTTGTGAGTCGGGAAACACATTGGTTTTTCCAAGTTTTTAGGTGATTACTGTAAATTTTTGTGGTTTTTTTCTGTATAGTTTCGGGGAAATAAATTAAGTAAGCTTGGAAAAAAACATAACTCACTTTATCAGTTTATAAGCATGAATTTTCAGCCGGACATTCTAGACGCTGCGCTCATCAGTTTAATTTAATGGATAAAACTGATTATAATGGTGAGATGTGTAAAATGTCATCTAAATTCAATTTTAGAAAAAAAAATTACCTCTGTATTGTCTGCAAATATCTTCCTTTTACATTAGAACCAGCTAATGGGTGTGCTGAGATCCAATTTGGTCCATAGTCCTCTCATTTGAAACATTTTTATGGGCGATCTAATCTCGTACTGCACTCTGCTGTGCGCCTTTTTAACTTTTGCTCCGAATCGACGTTTTTGCTCCGAATCGATGTTTTTGCTATGCAATGGCAAGGAAACTAATGGTAATTGATTTCAGGGTTTGCTAAATAAACTTTCCAAACTATATGTCTGTAAGTGGACCAGAATAGAAATTAATATGCTTCATACAGCTTTGTTTCTGATAATTTCAATTAATTATCCGCAGCAATTCACTTCACACTTTAGCTCGTAAAACTCTACTTTTTCTTTAAAGAATTCAAAATCATTAATTACACACTCCACTCCAATGCCTATATGCTTTTGGTTTCAGTAAGAGATATACTCCCATGTTAACCCCAGTTACCAGTATTGTTTGTTTTCTAATCTCAAGTACTTGGCTTGAACGATCCCATATTTTTTTTCATCTATCCCAGCAGGGCCAAAAATCTCATTCTGGGCCAAATTGTTTTTCAACATAGTCCAATAATTATAAAGTCTTACCAATTCACCTCCCTAACTCTAAGGGGTACGCCGTTTTCTAAGGTCCGAATGGGCCCATAAACTACATGCCTGAAGCTAATCGAATACCCTGTCTTCTCTTCATTTTATTTTGGTTCTTTATTTTCCCTTCCCTTCATATGTATAAGCTAAACATTCTGCCTATTTTTCAAAGGTCCTGTTAATAATTCTATTAATAGCCAATTCGCCAAGCCAAAGTTGAATCGAATGTTCGCAAAGTCCACTTTATTTAAATTCACCTTCCAACATTACAGACCTTATTCAGGAAATCACTCTAGGTATAATTGTTATTACCTTCTAAACAAGATTTCTTTCTTTTAATAGCTTAAATTGGCCTAATTACCGTTCTAAAAACAGTTATAAGGTTTAAGATGTCTTCAGATTTAAATTTTAAAAGACTTAGGTTTCAAGCACCCAGTTGTAATTTTAAGATCAACTTGGTGACTTGGTGTCACCAGGGGTCAATTATCATTTAGCACATTCAAGGACCCATAGAAAACCTACATTCCAAGCTTTATCCACATTCGACTGTTACTTCCCAAGTCAACCTCTTTTACTGATCCTTCGTCGCTTTTCCTGGGGCTGGTAATTAACACTGGAGAGAGGCGCCGAAGGAGTTTCAGTCTTTTTCTGTGGCTGGATTATGGTTTTTCTTAATTTTTTGTGTAAATTGCTTTTTTCTGACCCAGAGGGTTGTTTTCTCAAGTGCTGATGACTTCTGATCCAGCCACTAGATTTGATTCGACATCAAGTTCCTAAAGTTTCTTGTCGTTGCCTATCACGCTCCAAGTTTCAGCATCCTACAGTCACCTGGGGTTGAGAAATCGCCACGGGAATTAAAAGGAGGTTAAATCGCTCAAGGCATCAAGACAAAAGTAAAGGCCTAGTGGTTATCGGGTCCCATGCATAAACTAACCTTGCGTAGCTCTACTACATACTAAAAATTGAGCTCAATCCTAGCGCTGGTTACTGAGATCTGATAAGGCCATTTGCACTTTTGGAAACCGTGATTACTTGCTCAAATTGGTCCAAGAGTTCTCGATTTTTGTATGCCCGTTTCAAATCATCTCTAGTGTTAGCCTGCGAATTTCATAAAATTTGCCCAGGTTCTTCTCATTTTGCATAGGCTTGAAAAGGAATAAATCGCTTGTGTTTGCTCAACCTCTGACTATTTATTAGTCCAAACCAAGCTTCTTGCCACTCATTACCTTTACTATGTTGCATGTATTTCACAAGGTGAATTTTCTTAATCAATTCGTTAGTTTGCCAAAAATTTGTTAGAATCACTGATCCTACATTTTTTACTTCGCAAATTTAGATTATAAAACAGATTATATTCTCAAAGTTATAGATGATTATGATGGTATATATGCTCTAAAAATTCTAAGCAAAATTTTTTTGCAAAACTAGCGACAACTTCTGCATTGCTCTCGGCTTCCTCGAAATCTAAAACGTCTCGTTTTTATAACGCACCTTTAATCCCCCTAACCATCCCTTTCTCCGTTTACAGTCCCCCACGTTTACCGCCGCCCGCACAGTAGGATGAACATAGTTTGAGGGGCAAATGAGGATGTTTAAGCGGGTGTTATAAGCGTGAGGGAGAAGCGAGATGGTGATTGGCGAAAAAAAAGAGCAGCAAAAAATGAAAATCAAAAAAATTTATGAGAAAAAATTTTTGAAAGAAAAAGTCAAATAAATAAATATTTTCTGAGCCTAAGTGAACTCCGTTTTGATGTAATGTGTACTAGTTTACGCGTATTTACCAAAGCAGCTCTTCAATTCGTGTTTGAAATTTTCAGAAATGTTTACGAAAAAAAAATGTTATAATCCATTATAATTGGTTATTATCAATTATAATAGATTTTATAAAATTGACAAAAGTTAAAATCATTATTCAACTGTAACAGACAATTACTGGTAAATTTCATGCACACTGATAATGAAAAACCAATATAATTGATTTTTATCCAAGAAACTCCAGTACGAGTGAGAATTTTTTGATATTGGAAAACATTCAAATTTTGATCAAATCACGACTGGAAGAGCTCCAATATAAAATATCATAACCCCAATTGACTTGTACGTCTTATATGATTTGAATTTGGAAAATAACTGAAAACAAGAGAAGAAAAAATATTTTTGTTTGCTGCGCAATTTGCACCAATCTTCTGAACACTTTTTCAATTTAGATTTTTCAGTTTAGATTTTCATCTTCAAAGCCTTCTTGTGTGCCTGAGGTAAATGTCTTAAAATAAACTTCTACTCAAAAATTTTTTAAGGCAAAAACTTTGCGTAAACTTTTCTCGGCACCGAGAAGATTTTTAAAGCAATAAAGGGGCGAAATTACTTGAAACTGAAGAATGTTGACATGATCTCTAGTCTCCTTTACAAAACGATTACGCACAAAAAAGAATTTCATGTCATCAAGTTTTTTGTTATTAGAGTGAAACCTAGATCTCATAAGGGTTGGAAACGCAGCAGACTATAAACAGGATTGCTCGTATCAGGGCGAAGCTTTGAAAGTTCCGTTTAAAAGAAATGATAAACTTTCGAAAAAACGTTGTTTTTTTTTCAGTGTTTCGTTGTGAAAATTATCCTCTATACGTTATATTAAGTTAGCTTTTGATATAATTAAACTGATTTATGCAGCATTTATCAAAATATTACAAAATAGTTGAAATAGCATGGCTCAGTTCAATTTGCACCGATTTCTAAGACGGATGTGTTAACAGCGCAAAACATATCGCACGTTAATTAACCCAATTTGACCAAATTTGCAATCTTTAAAACCCCTAACTTTACGAAAAACAATCACACATGATTATCTTGTTAAATTTGAGCTCAAGACAACAATATTTTTTGGCTGATGCAAAACAACTCCGTCAAACAAGTCTAGTTGAAAAGTAGGAATTTGTCTGGAGAGAAACATACCATCACAGTCACAAATTTTCTGTCATTTTCTTCAAAAATTGTCGGCTAAGAAATCTATAATTAAAATAGGAGCTCATGCTTAATTTTTTTTTCAATCTTTCTGTTCCGACTTTCGAAGAAAGTGACAAAATAGTTGTGCTCGAGTGGGTTTTTTTCTCCTACAAATTTCGATTTTTGACAAGCCATTTTGACATTTGACGTAAACTTTTAAATGATATTAAAGGTCCTGTTCTTCTAAAATCAAAATAAAAAAATATATTTCACCTGTGAATTTTTTTATGAAGTTATGGGGGTTTTAAGGTTGCCAATTTGGCTAGTTTGGAATAATTATCGCGCGATATATTTTGAGATGTTAACGCGTAGGCGCAGATTGATAACGTCTTAGAAATTGTTCCAATTGGAAACATGCGTGTTGTTTGATCTATTAAGTACTTGGTTATATGTTAAATGTATTAATTTGTACTTTACTTGGCGTGTGGGGGGTTGAGTTTAGCAAAATAAAGTCCGAAAAAAAACGTCGAATCGTTTTTTGATAGTTTTAATTTTTTTCTAAAGCGAACACTACCCCATAGACTTAACACGGCAGTGGGAACACTCAGGGCTTTGCCCTAATACAAGCAGTCTTGTTTTTTTTAATTGATTTTAAAAAAACCAAAATACCAATATACAGATATCAAAAAGTCATTATTATTTTCTGCAGCTTTTCTGCAGCTAATCAAATGAATCTTTTCTTCAAAGCTTCATCTTTGTTATCTTTTTACCAAATGTTAGAAAAACAATGAAAGCGTATAATTTGACAAAAATCAAAAGCTTGAGAAAAACATAAAAGAAACGTCTTTAAATCAAGACTTGAGGCTCCAGCTATGATAATTTGCCTTTTCTGGACCTAATTAAACATATATGCGAACAAGAGGGGGCGTTCAGCAGTGCCGAATCACAACAGTGCCGAAACTGAAAATGCGTTGAACAGTCTCTCAAAAATTTCATCATATTTGGGAATTTTGAAGTGTTTTGGCGAACTGTTGGCAAATTTGCGTGAATACTATGTTTTGTTTTGGACCGAAACCGAGAAAAAAATCTGACAATTTGCTGAGTTGATAGTTTGTTCAGAAAAACTTATGACGCCGCGTTTGGGTAATTTTTGTATAATTGACAAGCAGCTTCAATGAAAATGGCATTTTTTGTCTTTTCAACTTCTGTCCATTCCGATTTCAATATAATTATTTGTCAATGATTTGGGTAGAGTAAAAACAAAGTATTCAAAATAATTTTCGGCAGTGTTGAACAAGATTTTGATTTTCGGAGCTGTTGTACTTCGGCACTGCTGTACTTCGGCACTGTTGTACTTCGGCACTGTTATACTGCCCCGTACAAGCTGACAAACATGATGAAAATAAATGAAAGAAAAGTCGAACAATAAGCAAAAACAAAAAGAAGTAACCTCATTAAATCAGAAGTACTTCAAAAGTACAACATTGGTCCATTTTGTATTTTAAACTCTTAGTTACTCAGCTTGAGATGGTAAATTGGACGTACAAATTGTTCGACTTTACGCTCAAATAAGTCATGAAAACAAAAGAGCGCATTTAATTAAGACTGTCTTTTGTACCAATGAACTTGCATGAAAGCATCTCAAATCAGCTTGCGTTGGTATGCTAGAAGACATGTCTCTTAATTATAAGACCAATTATATAACCAAAGTTCAATTGCTAGCTTTGCGAACACGAAAGTATTTGTTGGTGACCGAAAAAAAATTAGAACTAAATTAAAGCTTCAACTTTCCCCAAATCTAGCGATTTAAATGGCGTGTTGTTCCGACTTTCTTAACGAAAGTAACGGAATATTTGTGCTCTAGGTGGGTTTTTTTCTTCAGACCAATTTCGACTTTTTAACTAACCATTTTTGACGGAATTTTTTATATCATTCAAAAAATATTGTTGTCCTGACCTCAAATTTGAAAAGATATTTCACCTGTGATCATTTTTCGTAAAATTATGAGGGTTTAAAGATTGCCATTTTGGTCAATTAGGGACAATTAACGCGCGATATATTTCGCGCTATTAACGCGTAAGCGGAGATTTAATCCGTCTTAGAAGTCGTTCCAAATTGATTAAACGAAGCTTATTTACGATAATTGATATCTAGGAGCAAAATCTATCACTTTATACTTTATATGGCGTGTTGGGGGGATGATTTTCACAAAAAATTTCAATTTATTTCAAACTTTTTTTAATTTTATTTTATTACATTTAATTTTTTCATGTTACTACTGCTTCATAGACCTTAAAAAGTAGTCGGAACATTCAACGCTTTTCTCTGATACGGGCAGTTTTGTTTTTTTTGTGTTCCTGTTTACAAAAACAGACTTTTCCAAAAAAATGGAAAAGCATCACACGTTTCCTGTAGATTTTTTAAATGTTTGATTCAATAAAAAACGAGGCCGATGGTCTGGTTATAAAACAAAGCAAGCGAGTTGATTACAAACGATGAAGAGGGACCCAATATCAGCAGCGGGTTTAGCGAAGAGAAAAAAGAAAATAAGCATCATTCAATACCTCTCCCCCCTCCCCCCTCCCGCCTCTCTTCTCCTCCCCCCTGGCGCTTATTGTAATTTAAAAGGAGAACGAGCGCCAAAAGATGAAAATTTACAATCCAATTGTTTGAAAATGTGCCCAAAATGGCATTTTGGATAGGTTTAGTATCAAAATTTTGCCAGACTCCGGCCTTTTTACACTATAGGAACAGATCAGAAAATCATTTTGGTTATTATTATTATTTAGATAACAATCAAAAACTATCAAGGAACTTTTCGTTCTTTTTTATACAACTACCCATACTCCCGTCCCCTTCTCGCGAATATCCTCCATCTGTCTCTGTCCCATTGTGACGGTGGGGGGGGGGGGGGGGGTCAAACTGGATGTCGGAACACAGTAGTAAAGAAGGGGTCGTAGTATGTGATAGATTGTGAGAGTTTCGATTGGGCACAATTGTTCGTAACAGACCACAATTTGCGCAGACCACAATTCATAAAAGCAGCCGAATCCTAACGCTGAGTGGAGATTGAGTGGAGATTTAGGCTCTTTTTTCTCAACCTCCCCTCTCCCCTCCCCCTCCCGCTCTCCACTTTAACCCTCTTTTGCCAGTAATTGAGGATGTATTGAGATGTATAGACTAAGGAGTTGGTTGAAACTATCCGGCCGAAAATTTGACAGCGTGATAAACAGAAAGGTACACAAAAAGGTCGACGGAACTTTTTATATGCCCTCGTCAGCAATTTGCTGCCCACGCAACTTTATTTTTGTTATATTAAAGAAAATTGAGTAGCGTTACGACAATCTGCGTTTCATGAAACCAAACCAAATTTTTCATGAATGGAAACCAAAAACTTCATGAAATTCAGGGGCGGATTTAGGAGGGGCGAGGCGGACTCTTCCTCTCCCCGCTTCAGGGATTCGACCCTCTGCCGACCCAAAGGGTCCCCCTTTTGAACTATTTTGTGATATCCATTTTTGGCTGAGGGATCCCTAAATTTTTCTAAAGGCGCCTTTGGCGCCAATATATACTAATGTTAAGGGGGGACCGTGCGCCGAAAAAACGCGATTTTTTTGGTCAAAAATTTTTAAAAATTGCCTAAGAGCGCTTTTTCGGCCTTTTTTTCAATATTTTGCCTGCGGCGCACAAAATTTGGCCAAAGCAAGGTCTTTTTAGTAATTTGGGAGAGCTCAGAAAACCAATTTAGTTGACCTAATTAAAAAAAAAGGTCGACAACATTTTCGAAAAATTTTAAAAATCCCCCCCCTCGATAAAATCCTAGATCCGCCCCTGATGAAACTAAATCGAAAATTTCAGAATTTCAACTAAAGTTTTACATGAAACTCAACCAAAGTTTTCATAAACTTAATCAAAATTTAATTAAACGAAAACTTTCATCAAACGACCAAAAATTTTGTTTAAAATAGGTTTTTACCAAAATTTTAAAAAACTTTTTTTTCGTCGGTTTTTTATTTTCTCTGTAAATCAAAGACTTGTTTAATGACTAGCAGTGAATTCAGAGTCGGGTCCCTTTCTACGCTCTATAGAACAAGTTTTTGCGTGTCCGCTTTTGTGGGTATTCCATTCAAATCGGCTCACGTATCATTGCACCCAATGTTTTTTAAAATATTATGATTTGAATCAAAAAATCTTTTTTCAATTTAGAGCATTAAGAATTACAAACAAGAATATCTGACCAGTTAAAGCGCAGCTGTTTGAATGAGGCCAATATGATTGGTCACTATCAGCTGTGCCGTTTCGATTTGAAAAACTATTCAGTATTCATTTTTGTCTTGAATTGTCAGTTTGTTAAAACTGATTTAAAAAGTTAGTTCTGAAACTACAATAATTCAAAGGACATCAGTTATGAATGTCAATTGTATGGACTGGTTCGTGGTCCATAAGATGGGATTGCTAGTCTTCGTACTTTGGACGACATTTGGGGGCGGATGGAGTTTGGAGGAACCGTTTGACTTGGAATTTGGACCAGACGTCGGGGACAAGTTTCAGGACAAAGCAGATGGGTGTACTAGTGATCTAATGGGACTTGAAGGACCCTTGCGCTATGACAACTACACTATCGTTGGAGTCAAAGCTTGCCCGAATGTGTACATTGACCTTGTTGATGACGCGGGTGATACACACAACATCGAAATTGCGGATATTGACGGAGACACTGAAGACACCATACTGGACAGAATGTGCATGCCCTCAGTCGATGACGACGATAACATATGCGAATGGTACTTGCAGTACGACAGTACTTCCGACGCCTATGAAGCGGATTTTTCCGACTACGTCACTGGAAAACATGCCATCATCTTCACATACGAAAAAGCACACGAGTGGGATTACATCAGCTTCCTGCGAAAAAATGTGGACATCTACTTTGACGACCAGTGGACTACCGTTCTAGGAGGGGCGGACACCAAATACGTTAACCTGGTTGACAATATCTTTGTTCGTAACATTTCCAGCCAACATGACTTGGACATCATCAACTCCCGTATCGGCCAGGACTTCTCAGCTGACTATGGCGCTGTGATGACTTTCTACAAAGTCAAAGACTACTCTTTCCTGCTGAATTATCAAATCAGCGCTCAAGTCGTCATCGCTTGTGACCAAGCACAAAACACAACCAATCAGACAGTCCACGTCACTGACAACAAATGCTACATGATGACTCAATACCGGGATGTGAACTATATGGTCGAAGATGGTTCTAGCGCAGAAGCTTCGTTCGCTCTTGACAGTGGTTAGAAAATAAGTACCATAAATCCCAATCATACTTCTACACAATAGAAAATTTATATTTCCACAATAGCTTCTATTTCTTCATTTTATCTTGAGCTCAAACTTAAAAGTGCCATCAAGTTTGCATGATTTCTATAAAAAGGTATTCAAAATTGATTTAGGTTAAAAAAAGCATTACGAGGCCGAACTGTGCACTGGGTAGGCTCACAATTTGGTTTCTGTAGGTCACTAGATTCCAGGGATAAGTCTTTAATCAATTTCCAATTGGATTCCAATTAAAAAACTCCATGATGGATTACTTTTCCAAAACTTCTATGGATTCAGCACACAAATAGCTGTTATGTAAATTTTGTCGGTTTGTTTGTCGGTAAATTTTGTCGACACATGAATTTTTTATTTTGGTCAAAATAACGTTATTTTGACAAAAATTGGAAGTTCGTTAGTTTGCGTCGCTGACATAGCCAACCAAATTAATCAACTCAGCATTAAAATTGCATAGATTGAAAATAGATTGAAATTAGGTTATCTTGATATTTGACGATGTTTTGTTTGTTTTCAGGCAACGTACAACTGCCATTTGATGGAACCAAAAAAGCCCAAAAGTGGGAGACTACAAGCAACGTCGGAGTTCCAGGACTGTGGATCTTTGAATTCAACCAGGGATACGAGGCGCCTTTTGTTCTCATCCCCCCACACCTGGTATCCTTTTGCCATGGAGCCTACTTCATGCCTTCGTCTCTTCCACTCTACTCAGGTGGGGATAACTCGGTTGATGAGGTGGTCATTCAATGCACGGGCTTCTTCCACAACAGCGACTTCACCCTCGACGTCAAGTTGATTGGCAGCTCATTCAACAAGACAATCCAGGCCTCATTTGACTACAGCAGAACCATAGTGATCATACCTGTGCCGGTGTTTTGGGGCGCGAACGAGGTGGTCCAGGTAAGCATGGACGTAGACAATGTGGAGAGAAAGATAGACGCTACACTCTCCTTCCACGATGAGCTGGTTGATGGTTTGCTGCAGATCGAGTATCTGAGTGCCACCCGAGTCAATGTCTCGTGGCCAAATGCGAACATCAACGAATCCACGACTCTCGTCATTAACCAGTTTTCGTACAACGGTATGTTCCAACAAATGTAATATTTGCTTCATTATTCATTTTGCTTTTGTTAAAAAATATTAAAGTACTGACATAGAAGAATTCTGATTTTCTTTGCTTGTTTCAGGATCCCAGATAGGATACGAGTCGCTAGATGATGCCGATGAAAGTCTGGAGGCCGGGAACACTAGCATCATATACGAGTTCGATACCGATGTTGCTTTGGTCCGATTCGAGTTGGATTCATACCAAGGTTCGTCTATTAAAAAAACTCTTCGTTCAAAAACCTTTTTTGTTGAGCCGTTGTTTTTTCTAAAAAAAATTATTGACAAACTAGTTATTCTCTAGCCCGAGTCGAGATTTTCCACCTAATTTGAAGCAAGATTTGAGCGGTTTGAGCGGGTTTTGAGCGGTTTATCTAGAAAAACCGCTCAAAAACCGTTCAAATCTTGCGCGGTTTTTGAGCGTTTTTTTTTAGATAAACCATTCAAAAACCGTTCAAACCGCTCATTTTGAAGCAAAATTCATACTTTTGAGGCAAGATTTCATATTTTTTTTGGTAGTGAGTTTCTCGAAAACTCTTTCATAAAAATTTATAGGTAGAGGCTGATTTAGATGGAGGGACTCAACAAGCACTCCCCCCCCCCCCGCAGTGAGATTCCATGGATAATAATCGATTATAATCGATTTTTGTGGTCAAAAATGTTGGTATTATAATCGATTAAAATTATACTGTGGGACCACACAATCGATTATAATCCATAGCATTTCACTATTTTTAGGAGAAATTAATCAATTTTAATCCATTTAAAACCCATTATAATGGAATAAAAAGGATTGAAAACTTTTCGATTTTTCTCCGTATCCCTTACAGTTTAAACCCAGGTTTTCTGAAGTTTGACGCCCAAAAAATTACGCCCATCCGCACACCTACCTCCTCCCCCCACCTACCCACCCTACCTACGCTAACCCTCACATCTCATCACCACTTATATCTTCACCCACCCCTCTCACCTACGCATCCACCTAGTCCCCAACCTCCTAGTTCCACCATCCCACGCTGTTAACCATGATTTTCTTCAAGTGTAGCGTTTCAAAAAAAAAGATGAAATGAATTTATTTCTTGTAGCAACGAGCTCAAAACCTCATTTGGCAAGCAATTTGAAACTAAGAACTGAATCTTAAAAAATAACTTAACTAAAAAATGATCAAGCATGCTACACATTGACCAAAAAACTAAAAAAGATGTTTATTTATGAAAAAAATTGAACTATACACATGACGTATCGAAATAACCATTATCGGTTTCATGTCTACCAGCGCAACATAATGGTTTTGACGATTCTTAATGCTACCACTTTTACCGTTGACGCTTAAAGAAGCGAGACAAGCGCTGAGGGCTGTTTCATAGTGGAGCGATTCTCCAAGTAAAATTCGTTGTTAGTGTGGGGAAACACCAGGACATCGTTCTGTTGGCTAAAGTGTTTCATGAAAAAGGTTTCTGTTTTCTGTTGTTGCTTGTTACTGGTTCTGCTTCATCAGCAACATGCCGACTTTTCGTTTGGTATCGTTTCCAGTAACGTCCCATTAGGGGATTTTGATTGCCGTTTCCATAGCCAAGCTTTTTGGGGTCTCGATATCCCGTTCATGCTAACGAAGATTTGGCAGTGCGGTCGCATTGTACCTCTTCTCTCGTTCTCAAATACCTCCCGATTACTGTTGCGTCGTTCATTGGTTGAAGTTCTCTGTTTGCAAGATCCTTCATGTCTCGCTTTGTTTTTCACTGATAGGTGTTTCTTACAGATTGGACAAAGTACTCTGCGTCCCCCTTTACATATTTTGTGGTGATTAGTTAATGTCGCTTCCTCCGGGAATGTGTTCCGTGCCCACTGGGCGATAGTCTAGCGTCTCTTTTTGATGTGAAATTCTCTGGTGGTTAGTTCAGCTGCCCTTCAAAGAGCAGACTGCAGAGCAGCCCTCTCATCAGCATGGCTAACCTCACTTGTGTTCTTCTTTTATCTTCTCCCTTTTGGACATGTTGGGTTTCTCTTCTCCCAGATGCCAGTTGCACGTCTCCTTCCAACTGGAAAGGAATTTCGTGCGTTTCTTAGCCACCCCTTTCCATTTCTTTGTACCTTTCGATAAATATTTCTATCTTCCGTCTTCTCCCTTATAGTATAGTGTTTCCACACGACGCTTCTACATCTGTCTCTTTTCTTTCGCAAAATCCCAATGCTACTTTCTTTATAATCTTTTTGTCCGCCATTCCAGGCCTTTTATCTCAATCTTAATCCTCATTGATTCCATTTGAAGTTTTTGCCGAATTTCAACGCTGTTAATTTTCTCCTCTTGCATCCGAAGCAATTGCGGGGGTTTCCAGAGTTCCATACGTAATTATATGCTCGGTCTGCGACAATCTGGAGCTTACTAATGTCGTTGGCGGCCAGAGTCTCAAAACGCAGTCGAACAGCATGGTCGGTTCGACTACTGTATGAACTATGAGTGCTTGAGTCCGCTTTGAGAGGCTTGATTTCTAGAGCTTATATTTCACCATGCTCCAGGCTAAATATCCTCATTTGACCTTCTGGCATTGGTCCTAATGCTTGTTAATTCCTGTTCACGCATTAGTGTACTTTGAACGCTAGTTGCTGCGAAGGAAATGAACTCTACCTTCCCTTCATGGCATCATCGTTTCTTTGAAGCTTTCTTTTCCGCTGTCATTTTATTTGGCTCTCTCAATGAGGGCGGAGTCATCGGCGACCAAGGAGTCCTCTAAATTGAAGCTTCGGAATGCTCATCCAAAGTCTTTGGGAGGGATGCTGCTCCCTAGTGTCAAATCCCAGTTATAACCGCTTTCCAGGCCTCTCTCCTGAGCGGCAAGTTTACTGGCCTTTCGGTTTTACCTCCTCATTTACTGCAAGTGGTACACATTGAAGAGGATAGGCGATCTTGCACAGCCTTCTCTCACTTCCCTTGCGGGTGGCCAGCTATTGATGAGGCCTTGTCGACCTTCGACCTTTTACTCTAAAGTGTCTTCCTTTATGTGGGCCTTTGAATTAGAACATGTTCCGGTAAACCTAGTTGGCTCAGCAGTCCATATCAAAAAATTCTTTTGTTTGGGGGCAGGCATTTTATTTTTAGAAGTATAGCCCTCGGTTGACCTAATTCTCATCCCGCAATGTATTCGTAGACCCGGCGCAATTTTTCCTCTTTTTTGATGCGTCTAGTCGGTGATGGATCGGCTTCCCTGAACCCGATTTCTTTTTCATCCGTTGTTTCTTTGGGTTTGGTCCACTCTCGCAGCCTCGTCTCCAGACTCGTGCAATCGACCTTTTGGCCATTTCAAACAGGCACACACCTGTATAGCCCTTTGTGTCATCCCTCGGGCCTTTCTACTTTTTTTTGTCTCCAAATACTTGAGAGATCCGCTTTTGGAGTTCATGCATGCATTTGATTTTTTATGGCTTTTTGCCCACATATCTAAACCTCAGCTTCCATGCACTGTTTTATTGCTTCGGTCCAAGTGTCGAGTCTCCATGATTGCTTCTTGATAGGTACCTGGTTTTTCTCCTGGTGTTGAGGTCTCTCCATTGTTCCCATTATTTCATTCAATTACGAAATTTTGGAGTTGTATGTTGATATTTTTCGAGGCTGTTCTTTAGTATCTTTTGCCACAGTGTGATCTCTCACGTTGTCGGCCCCTACTAAACGGACATGCTTAAACCCGCATCTTTTTTCTTTCTGTTTAGTCAGAGAGCCGTCTGTCTCGTGCCAAAGTTTCAACTTCGGGTTCTTCAATGTATCTCCGTTGTTCTGGCTGAGAACGAGCTTATCCAAGTGAGCAGTGTGCACAGCCTTACTCTATCATGTCTCTACCTGCAATAAGCACTCTGCCCATTTCAAACTAGCCGGCCACCTCATCTCTGCTCGTGGCATTTTTGTACCGACAGTGGAGTTGGAATCTCCGCCATTTACCAGTAGATTGTTTGGCAACATAATTTCTGCCAGTTTCTCCCTTTACTCAGTGAAATCCCGAGTATGTGTTTTGCACACTGGTGGGTACGCTGCAACAAATCTCACCACGTTGACCTTCCCTGCCGTGTTTCTCCTTCCGCACTCCAATCAACCGTCACAGAGCAACAAGCCTTTTTCCCTCGTGCATCAGCACGCCATATTAGTCATAAACTTTGATCCCGTTGAATCCCTTGGTTGTTTCTTGTATTCAGTAAACTGAATTACCTCAGCTGAGCTTTTGGCAACCATCCGTAGAACTTCGCAGAATCTGCTCCAGTTGTTAATGCCACTCGCGCTCAGGTTGTCGGGTTCTTCCTTTTTCCCATCCGTTTTGCCCATTCCTTCCATTTTTTTGTCTTATTTCAATTTTTGAGCAGTCGCTTTTTTCTAAATTTGTCACTTCTTCAGTTTTGCTGTTTCATCAGGACGAAATTCCTTGGTTGACACTCTCATCCTCCTACAGCGCATTGCTCTGAAAGGTGTCCCATAGGTCTACTATGTCGACCGACATGCATTTTCATGGATTTACTTTTTGTTCCCATTCCTTTTAACAGATATCTCTTTCCAAGATCTATTGACCTCGAACACCGAGCACTTCCATGGTGCTGAATGCTTCTGCACTTCGTGGCAACCATTCTCCCTTGTCAGTGCTTTCGCATAGCGCCTCTGCTTGCGGGTTTTTGCCTGTATTTTCTTCCATGGTCTGCTACTTTTTGGGTGATTTCATGATGAGAGGAGGTTCGACTTTTCTTCATTGGTGGGCTCTTCTCCCCCAGATTTTGATTTTGATTGCCGTGTGCGTCTTCACCTGTCTTTGCTTCTCCCAAAACAAAACTACACAAATTCCGACTGCTGTTTCAGTTTTTTCTGTTACTCTTGCTCGAATGCTGCCGCTGCATCATTAGACTGTTTTCGGGTAGTTTTTCTTCCAACGAAGTCGATAGATTTCTATAGTATAGCATGAAACTGCAGATGTTTCAATCAGTAGTATGATTGTTAGAAAAACCTTATGTTTTCTAATGAGTACAGTTAGTCTTGTTCGCATGAGATTTCGCAAAAAGATTGATTCACATCAAGATTAGATTCTCTACAGCAAAACCACCCAATTTGGATATAAAAACAGCCTTGTTTGTTAATTTTTAAAGCAATGTTTCGAGCAAATGGATTGCCTTCATTATTTTTTTTGTGCTGGAATTCCAAAAAAAAATTCCGAAAAAAATAGCGTGAGCGGTATCCTAGTGGAATAACTCTTGCCGATTCTAGACGAACAACACGTTTATTGCATGTTGCTTTTTTGCAAAATGAGATTTTTAACCTTCTTGTGCAAATTGAACATCGAATGGACCTAGACTTTTTGTTTCTTCAAAGCTTTACAAAATTTTTTTTTCTCAATAACTCGATATAATTTTGACTTTTCTTAAGTTATATTCAGTTATGCTTCGCATGTGAAGGCCAGTCGAACAAAACAGTTTAGTTCTCTCACTGTAAAGTTTCAAAATGTCAATGCTTTCGGTGTGTCTTCTGACGTGTCCTAATCGGATGCCTCTGTTCTGTGTCCTCTATTTCATCAATGACCTAATGTAGTATCTATTAGTGTCGTCGTTTTCAATTGCTGCGTTTACCCAAGGAGAATTGTGCTTGCAAGAACTTTTGTAAATCCGGCCAATATATATTACACTTCTGGGCAGAATCAGCAACTCCATAGATTTTTTCATAATGCAGACACATCATGTCATACCCCACACATATTGCTGCTAGCACTTTTGTGTTGATCGAAGTAAGAGAATCAATAAAATCATTGTAACTATTTGTATAACGAGTTTTTGGCAATTTTTTTTGTAGCATTCCGAGTTATTTTTAGAAGTTCTTGAAGACTTTCGAAATTATACGAAGACCTTCATTGTAATCAATTTAGTCAAGATCGAACTAGATATCTTCAAAGATTGAAAAAAGAGGTAAATCGTCTTATGGTGACACAACTTCTCAGGCGGGCAACCGCAAAATTTCGGCCAGCCGATCGCTTTAGTTTCAATCTTCAAAAAATGTTTTTGTTTTTTTTTGAAGAGGAAGCTGCTTCTATTTTCACAGTTCCAGGTACTCACATCCACTACATATACATATCGATAGTCATTTAACAGTGGTAATTTTAATTCACCAGTCACAGTAGTTTCCTAAAAAACACTGTGTTGTTTTCGTTTCTAGTAATTAATTCTGTTACTAAGACCCGATACCACACTCGCATTTCTTTTTCACATATCTCAACGATGAACTCGTCTTCGTTTGTTTTCACACGGCTTCCTCATTGATCTATTTCGGTATAAAAAAATTGAGCTATTTTTATTTTAAACAGCCACAAATCTTTCTTCGTTAATTTTTGTTTTTCTTGAAAGAATTATAAATTGGATAAAGTTTTGGTCCATTTTGGCGATAATAGCGAACAGAAAAACCATAGATACTTGCTTGATGAGTAGTTTTTTTAATCTTTGAATGGAATTAAGACTTGATGGTTAGTCTCCATGATCAGAAAATTTTAGAACTAATCATCAACTTTGCACGAAACATTTCGCTGCTCTCAAATTATAAATTTTATACCTGACAAAAAATTTTTTTTTAAACTTTACTGGCTTTCACTATAGGTCAATCATTGTAAAGCAGTAAAATATGTAGCCTCCCGAGATCGACAACCATTATTCGGATATATTAGAATTGTTTTCATAGGTATAAAAAGCTGCCTGTGAAAGTAAACGCATGTAAACGCAGCAGTAAACGCTTTTTTGAATGGTTAAACTCCGTTGCCGATTGATTTGTTCAAACTTTGAAACCAAACAACATGTTTAGTTAATAACTCCACGTCTGAGTGACAGTATTCTATGAAATCCTTGAAAAATATACATATTTTTTTAAACTGCTGATAATTATGTCGCTTTTGATCGTGCCACTTAGAAAATTCTTAACAGTTGGTTGTTTTTCATGATGGCTACCCCAAAAGCATTCAGAGGTAAATTGCCCTTTTACCCGTGATGCTTGGTAAAAACAACATGATGCGCTTCCTGGGCAAACTTTGCTTCTATTGTGGATGACAATTGATTAAAACGATCGCAGTCTTCGGATTACCAGGAAAACTGTGGCCAAAAGTTCTGTCGAAAATGGCAGTCTGTTGACTTTTACCTGAATTTATTTTTTCTTGATCAATTGACAATCTGAAAGCTAGGTACTGAAAAAAAAATTACTTTCTTATGTCAGTAAGCGCGAAATTTTTTGATTGTTTACGAAGGGCAACAGGAACGAAGAAAAAGAAGTCAATAAACCTCTAATATTCGACATCGTAGTAGAAATATCTTGATTGTCCATTGAAACAACCTTTGGAATGCCATGTTTTTTTTTATATAACCATTCAAGAATAGGCAAAATCGAGTCCGCTTCCAAGTTTTCAAGCTATTCGCACTCTTTCACACGTTCATGATCACCAAAAAAATATAAAGAGAAATAGGATAAGCAATCAAAAACTCTTAAAAACAACCTCTCGATCACACAATTTTTGTTTTGGAAATAAAAATGCTTTTAGAGGCTGACTGGTGTTTAAGGCGCGAATCAAAATGATACGAATCAAATTGACCGCTTCCATTTCTAAATTCAGCTTGTCTGCACAATATGCATTTGCTGGCTTGGCATTATCATTTAAGCTGAGTTGTTGAAATATTTTTATGAAAAGCAGAACAGTACACGCAAGTCTAAATAGGTTTTTTATTGTTATTATTAAATTCACATTTCCTACTGTATCCTGAGCATACAACAAATCTATATGTTTTTGTTGACCACCGTTGAAACACAGTAAGACAAGAGTCATAAGCTTTAGTTAATTCACAGAATATAGTTTATTTTGAGCAAACCGACATTTGACAGTTTTTCAAGGTAATCAAAGGTCCATTATGCTCCAGAGATTGCCGTGCAATTTTTTGTTGAATTTTTTAAATGTTTTTATTTGTTTTTGTGTGACAGCTTGCAAGGGCTGATTGGTGCTTTGGACAAAATTGATTTTCGTTTTCGAGCTCCACAAAGTGCTTCCAAGCTGCGTTCTTGTCCAATTGTAAGTGCAGCAGTTGGGCAATTATCGTCATCGTATCAATTTGTTGCAAGAGTGCAGATTTTGATGCGTAAAAATGAGAAGGTCAGAACAGTGCGGGTTTTTTCCAACAATATCTTTAACCGCCCCATTGTGGGGAGAGATACAGATAAAATAATTAAACAGGTACTGCTGACACCCAAACACAAACATTTGGTGGAATTAAGTAATCAATTGAAGTTTCTTAGCACTAAATGATATTGAAAGAATATATGGTTAGTAAAACTTAAGCTGGGTCATAAAGAACAACCCTTACACTAAATAAAAATTTTCCAAGTTTAATTGCAGTTCTTTTATCAGCAACGACAAAAATACTTTATCCTTTAGGTTTGTCTACCTGTGATTCCAAAGTCGAAAAGGTCGCATCTTAGTATCTACTAACAGCTTGATGGGTGGCTTTTTAGAAACTACATAAAACTCCGGCGATTTGTAGGAAAAACCAGTACCAGCAGTGGCGCATTGCTGAGGATAAAATACGACCTTTTCCTTTTCCTAAATGCATGAAAGCATTACATCCATTATTTTTAGAGTTGTTTTATGCATCAGTGAGATTGGCCTTAGTGGTATTTTGTTAAACTTAACTTCTTTGGCGGTTTAGATGTCAGACACAAAACATCGAAACATACATGAGAAAATATCACTTGATGTTTAAATTGAGAATGTGTAATAGGTCGTTAGTGTACATCGACTGAGATGTATCTCATGCGAAAAGAAACCGTTATCATCTTGAACATCTCACAATCAGTTCGGCGGTTGTTCAGCATCTACAGTTCAGTCAGGGCGTCGAATACTTAGGACGTCAAACGGGTCCTTTTTCGTTAACGTTTGACGTCCTTGTACGTCAAACGAAACCTTGTTCATATTTGTTTTGTTTCGAAGTGATGCCGCCGAATTGTAAACCAGAAATCTGGAAGATTGCTGGTTAATCAGAGTTGCTAGCCGCTAGCGTGCGTCCGATTGTTTCTCGCAGCTCCGTGTCCGCGGGCCCTTACGATGCCTGATGGACTTAACCAGTTAAAGCCGACATTGTCAAAATTGCAAGGCTCATTTGATTGACTCGCAACCAATCTCAAGTTGTGTCTTCTTGAATGTAGACAAACACAATACAACCATACGTAGAGATATACACTACATACCATGAAGCGTCCCCATTTGATTTTTCAAATTGTTCATGGCTGAAATTCTCATGCTATTTGATTCGTATTCCAATGTCGCCTGTTATCGTTGTTGTTTTAAAGTGTATTATGACCAATTGCTAACTTTAGTTTGTTGCTGAGAATTGGTTTCTCCTCTGAAGCGTTTACTATAGACTTAAACAATTGTTGTAATCTATAACTAACAGACCTAATTACCAAAGTACAAGTTAACTTTTTGGAAATAAGAAAATTGAAAAAATTCTGCTGATCACTAGATTCTCTACCTTTATTTCAGTGAGTTTTGCATAAAAGTGTTTTTACTCAATATTTTTCTGTCAACTATCAGACAGTTGATGAAAGCTGCCATTGGAAGACTACAAAAGGTTATTGCCTCTTTCGAGAGAAACGATAACCCTTTGTTTGAAAACTGCCTTGGTCATATTTCTATCTCAAACAGCTGATTGTTTCTGCTGCAGGTGTGGGACAAGACTAGAACACACTTTCCAAAATGCACCAAAAAGGATTACACCAGAAATTGTTCATCAAAAATGGGAAACTTTTTTTAATGATTAACTCACAATATTTGGTGCAGCCTGTCCGTGACATCAACAACTACCACCTATGTGTGACCGCCCTCCTCTTCGCTGTCAGTTCGATAAGAACTTTCCTTGACCTCCACGCCATCAGATACAGGTCAACCGGCCTGACTTCTATCAAACCTTGCTCGTTGTTCCTTTTATCACTAAAGTAAGAGGCTCACAATGGACAATCCATTTGAGAAGAAAAATAGGTCAGCCGAACAAAATCGTTCAACCGGTCAGCTGCGCCATATGTCAACTACTGGGAAAACTTTATTTTCCCGAGACTGAGTGAAAGCATCCAACTTGTCTACCCCTGCCTCTGGGTCGACCTCTTTTTCTTATGATCTGGACTGTCACCGCCTCTTTGTACTCCAAAAGTCTTGACGATTGAGAAGATGCTAGCGACTAGCGTGCTCTCGAATTGTCCTCGCTGCTCCAAGTCCGCGTGCCCTAAAAAGTCTAAATGGAGTGTCCCATAGAAAGCCGTCATTGCCGAAAACTCATTGCCGAGAAAGCCGTCATTGGCTAAGAATCTTTTGATTGACACATAACCAATATCCTGTTGAGTCCATCTTGATTAGTTTCAGGTACACATACACAATGTAACCAAAGTTTTGATGTCAAAACAGGTAAAACGCCCATTGGTACGCTCAAGATGTCATGAAGAGTCCGCGTTCGATTGTTTCAATTCTTCCACTGCTGAGAATCTCAGACTCTTTGATTCGTATTCCAGTCTCGCCTGTTACCGCTGTTTTTTTAAATGTTTTTCGACTAATCGTTAATTTTCGTTCATGCTTTTCCTTGCTGGGAATCCGTTTCTCATCTGAATTTTGTCCTAAGAATCAAACACTCGAGGTATTTTAAGCTTAAAAAATAGACAGCAGACTTTTTCAAAAAAGAGAGTTAGAAAAACTCTCCCAACACCCTTGAACTGAATTAAGTTACCAAAATCTGTAACTGTCAGCCAATTTGTTATGAATAAAACTTTATAAAATATCATTGTCACAATCTTCAAAATGAACTAAATGGCAATCGCACATGAAGAAGTCTGCCGATCGACGAATTGTCATTTTGTCTGTGGAGATCATTTGTCGCGAGTCAAAGAGCTAAGAACTTCACAGCAAGGGTTTTTATGTTTTTTTTTATTCATATTGTGATTCTTTGAATTCGCAAATGACAAGTCCTTAAGGATATTGCTCTATGTCAACCGGATACAATTAATTCTCCAGAGCTAAACGTATGTAAAGTTTGCCCTGAGATCAACTCAACTTCAAATTGTAAGAATTACTGTTTGAAATTCTTGCAATTTTTGGTTTATTGTTCCAGATTCGTCTTTCCTTTTCATACCAGTTTTATTTGCGTCCCTGTTTCAGCGCCCCGACAATTATTAACTCCTTCGTTCAAACTGTGTATGCTTTAAATCAAGTTTTTAAAAGTTTAATAATTTTCAAGAAGAGTTTGTATGTTCTAGACCATTTGTTCTGATAGTTGAAAACAAAAATCCTTTTGTTACTGTTTCTCTCATTTTAGGGATACGTAACGCCTCCTATAAGATTTGAACATTAATGCCATTAAAGACTCAAGGGCTCTCTCTCCTAATGCTGTTTGGAATGATGAAAGAGTTTGTTTGTCCGAAGATGCAAGTAATAACAGTCAAGTTTGAGAAATTAGTTTCAACAATGCAAGGAAAGAAAAAACATTTATTCGTTGCATAAGTTTGTTCACAAACTGTAAAAGCAAGTGCTATTTGAACTTGTTCATGAACAAGCTTGCAATGTGCTACAGTAGCCTTCGCAAAATGTAAATAGTTTTGTGCAATTCTTAAAGCAAACGCCAATATTTTTTTACTGGAAAAGGAAAGAAGATAGCTATGTTATTCTCCACAAAAAAAAAACAAATATAAACACATCGACCAACAAACTGCCAGTGAATAGGGTTTAAATAGACCAATCACAAGTTATCATTTCTATATTTTTTCTTTTTGGTAAAAAAAATTTTCGTTGCTTTAAATTGTCTTCGAAGTGTTAATATTTTGTTTGATATATTTCTTGACTATGCGGTGGCAGAAGAATTTTCTACACAATCAAAAATCTGTTCAAAAAATGTCAAAACAGTTGCTATATGGAGAAGTGTGTAGAAAAAGGTTTAACAAAAACAGAACGGTAATGCAAAGTGTTAAGCTAACTGTGACATTGTTTCTTGGACACTTTTTTTGATAGAAAAAACGGCAACAGAATATTTTGTGCTTTTTGGAAAAATAATTTTTTTTCCTAATAAAGAGGATATTTTAATCGACACCAATCTTAGTCAATTAGGGCACTTGATTTAAATTGACCAATCACAAGCCAGGATTTATATTCTTTCTCTCTTTGTGAGACAAATTTTGAACACTTCTTTAACCTGTTCACATTTTGTGAACAGAACTTTCAACCGCTCAGAGGAAAAACAACTTTCTCAAAGTTGATCAAATGTGTTTACGAAAAACGAATCCAATTTTTGTCCACGAAATAATTAAGCATTGCATATAAAGTTCACAAGCTGCTATTGGTTTTGTTGACGCAAAAAT